>NC_079230.1:886773-959273 GCF_029633865.1 Lampris incognitus | reverse complement strand
GGTCAGCTTTCTGTTCTCTGACGAGGTCATCTCGAGTAACTGAACCGCGAAGTTTAGACAGGTGATCACTGGAGTTATCATCCACTGGACAAGGGACCACCAGAGGACCCACAGCAGCCGCGTGACTCATAGAGCGTGTTACAGCACAAGCTGGAAAAACCCCAGGGAAACACTTCTCACTCTCATCCGTGCAGAGGGGGACAGACGAAACAACCAGAGGTGGGGAAACGTCACGCCAAACGCGCCCACCAGCTAGATTATTCCCCAAAATAACCTCCACCCCCCGGCACAGGCAATGAAGGCCGCACCCCCATAACAACCTCTCTCTCTACCAGCTCAGAGGTAAATACGAGCCTATGTAAGGGAACCGACAAGGTGTTAAGTCCTATACCCCGGATCAGGACACTGTCACCTGTATCCGTCACCCGAGAAAAGGGCAGCACAGATTGCAAAACTGATGCGCCAGTGTCGTGCAATATTTTTACTGGCACTTTCTCCTCACTGCCAACAATAGACACAAAGCCATTCGTAATGAACGGTGCATAATCTGAACCAGCCGGGGTTTTCTCGACTGGATGCAGGTCAGGAGATAACACAGGAATAGACCAGTTGTCAGCTGAAACCACAAGTACGCCGCTCTGGTGGCCGAGCGGAATAAACCGCCGTTCTTGCAATCCGCTCGTCACGTGGCTGGGAGGTTCGTATCCCAGACTCGCCGTAACCGGTCACGGCCAGAACGTCCACGGGGTAAGGCCTTCATTAGGCCACCCTTACCCGAGGGATAGTGGGTGTAGATTGGTGTAGTGTTCAGGGACTCGTCGTTCTCCAGCGACCCCTCTGGCCCACCCGGGCGCCTGCAGCCAAGAAACTGAAAGCATTGTCCCTACGCCTCCTTCGCGGCTTGAAGATGATGCAATCCATGCGAGGCTTCAGCGTGTAAAATAGCGAGAGCAGCCGACACGAGTTTGAAGGAAGCTGGTGTTACGCCTATCTCCTTCCTGTGGAAACGTGAGCCAGGGGAGTTATTCGACAAGAGTTCCAGCCATATGCCATTGGTTAATCGGGTGGGATAAGGGGAAAAACTAGAAATAAATTTATAAAAAAAAAACCCCGCATGTACAGCAGATTTCACCTTGGTGCTAGGCGGCGACTTAGAGGCTTTGGCTCTCAGGACAGGACCCTCATCCTTCCAGTGACCCCCTACCCTGACAGTAGTTACAGACTCTATGAAAGTCACCCTTCCCTCGGGAACTACCATCAGATTTAACAGACGGCTACTTGTTCCCAGCACCACGTCTAGCGTGGCGAGCTTCAAATGAACTCTCCTTCTCATTACATCTCCAGTCACGAGCACGGGTTTCCACCAAACGACGCCCTTGTGCGTTAACACAAATTCACCGGCCAAACCAGCAGCCTCTGCGGCTGTATCTACCTCTTTAAGACAGACTGCGAGACGCTCCGGGACAGAATGTTTAAATTGCTTCAATATAACCAACTGACACAACGCATCAAACGTGGACACGTCAGAGGCAGTGCACCAGCGACCACACTGCATAGTCATTTCATGGACAAAGTCAACATGAGATTGTTTATCCTTTCGTTTTAAGCATCTAAACCGCTGGCGATAAGCCTCGGGGACGAGCTCATAGGCTCTCAAAATCGCAGTTTTAACTGTCGTGTAATCCTCGCTCTCAGTAACGCTCAAAGCAGAGTAGGCTTCTCGAGCTCTACCCGTTAACACACTTTGTAGAAGCAGTACGCGGTCCAAATCAGACCAACCTCTAGTCTCAGCGACTCACTCAAATAATACAAAGAACGTATTTAGATCATCCTCATTAAACTTAGGCACAAGCCACAGATTTCCAGTCACATCGCTTCCCCTAGGGCATTCGGGAGTAGGAGAGCCCTCCACCATTTTACCTTCCCTAATCAACACCAAACACTCCAATTGGAATTCTAGTCTTAACTTTTCGAGCACATTCTTAGCTTCCTCCGCCTCTCTGTCTTTCTGTTGCTCAGCTCTATCAAACTCAAGTTGCATAAATAACAACTCCCTTTGTTATTCAAACGTCAAATTACTACTCATAGGCAGAACAGCAGGTGACGTAGCTGACATATGAGGAAGTGGACTAGCCTCACTCTTAATGACACTGGTCTCCTTGAGCTTGTCAGACAGAAAAGACCTAAGACTCTCTTTGTTTCTGGAACTAGTTATCTTAATCTCCAAGGCCTCTGCAATTTGCATAAACTGGTCCCTCGTACATTTACCCAACAAGTCATCGGACGGCTGCTGGACAAACTTGTCCACTAGAGTAGCCATACTAACCAAAGTCGTGCATATCGAGTAACTACGACAACAATGTGCCTCACTCCTCCACCTGCTGAAACACACCAAACAAAAACGGAGGCAACTGTGCTAATCCCGCCAAGCGCAGGGACAGAGATATCAAAGAGGAGTTTCCCCAAGCCCTAGATAACTCACCCTAGTCTTCGTGGTGGGTATTTACGCACTATATACAGCTGGCTTGCTCAGAATAACCAGCGCGCTGACGACTCTTAGAACCATGGCCGTGCTCCCAAGACAAGATGCTCTGACCACTAGCGCCACACAAAAATAACAAACTAAACAAACAAACGCCCAACATACCCCAACAAAGGGAATACACCACTTATGCCTACGTGGGGGTAATAGAAGGCAACAGTTCCGGGTAGCAAAAAAAAGCCCAAATCTCTAACCACTGTACAAGGAATAACCAACACTCACCCCTAGGTCTGATGTCCTAACAGGTAACAGAGCAAAGTGTCCCCGGCCTGGGCGGATGGCTGGAGACAAACCGTGGTCCTCTTTCCAACGCAGCACAAAAAACGAACAGGCGCATCAACAACGCCCACAAAATACCCAAATGGACTCCCAACAGCACGCAGCAAATGATATCACTAACAAAATCATAACCACTGCCAAGCAGTGAAACGAACAAAACGGGCTAACAAACAAAAAGCAATTGGCTACTACGGGCGGTAGGCTACAATGATGGCCTGGTTCAAACCCAGATCCCGGACGAGCCCCCACTTGTTACAACCCCCAGCTCAAGGGACGTAACAAAAGAAGGGAGACAAGTCGACGTTTATAATAATAATCTAAATCTTAAATAAAACACAAAAAAAAAATGAATAAAGTTCAAAAAACAATGTGCTGGTCGGAGAGAGGAAGCGGTGGGATCCGGAAGTCTCAGGAAGTGCGCAGATCCACCGGAAGCCTCCCTGGAGCGCGGGAACAACAAAGCGCGAAACACGCCAACCTGAAACTGAAACGGAGACAAAGCCAGCAAGCAGGAAGAGGAGGCTGTAACTATATATATATATATATATATATATGTATATGTACACACACACACACACACACACATACATACATATACATATTACATGTTATATATCATATATTATATAATATTATATAATATATAATAATACTATGTATTTTCCTCTCTCATTGTGCCACTTAGCTGAAGAGTTTAGCTGCTATGAGGCTGAGGAGCTGCCTTATCTCCCCGAGGTCAGGATTGCTGCTGGTGGGGCCTTTAAGTGCTGCGGCATAGCTCTGCTGCTGCTTTGGGCTGGGGCTCTGTGTGTGTGGTACTGGGCTGTATGCCTGTGGGGTGGTGTCCGGTCTGCGTTGGCTGGGTCCCAGGTCAGGGTGTTGCGGCGCAGGTCTAGGCTGGTGGTGTTGATGCTGTGCTGTGGGTTGTCTCGGCGGTGTAGTAGAGTAGGGTCCACTGGCATGCTGAACTGTGGGTCGTCTTGGTGGTGGAGAAGAGTAGGATCTGCTGGCATGGTGAGCTGGGGGTCATCTCGGTGGTGGAGAAGGGTAGAGTCTGCTGGCATGGGGTCCATAAGGTCCTCTGCTCTTCCTGGGAGGACTGCTGCTGAGGCTGCGACCGAGGGCCACGTCTTTCAGGGTTTTTGCAAAGATGCTAACTATTTCCTTGTGACGGTGGACATGGTCATAACGCTCATAGATTCTTAGGGTGGGGTGATGAGCCAGGTGGACATTTTACATGTGGGAGCATCAGCGAGAGATTTCTCCATTGATCCGCTGAATGGTCATGGGGTGGAAGTCTGTCCTCGGCAGGAGGGTTGACAATGTTATTCTGCTGTTAGGGAAGGTGTTCGAGGCTTTTTGGGCCACCCTCCTAACTGACTCGGCCACTTTCTCTTGCTGTGCCTTCAGGTCATTGATGCCAGTGTGTATGATAATGTTACTGGGATCACCTAGATTGGATTCGGTCAGCAGCTGCAGGGCATCGTCTGTCTTAGCACACCAGACCTTAGTGACTCTGCCACCAGGAAATAGTTTCTGCTCATTAATAAATTTGCTGTTAGAGTTGATGAGGATGACTGTGTCGACGTCTGTGCATTTGTCTGTCTTGGCTTTTTCTTTTTTCTGGGGCCTGGGCATGTCAGATTCTGTGGGCAGTGGTGATGATGGACCAGTGGTGTGTGTTTGAGTGCTGGAGGGGCCTGGCATGGAGTGAGGAGTGGGTGGGATTACCTGGGCTGTAGTCGAGGTGGTAGCGGTGGACATGCTTGGCTGTGGGGTCGGGAGTTGGGCGTGGTTGCTGCTGGAGGCTTGGAGGTTGCGTACATCCTCTCTCAGGCTGTGGACAGTCCTTTCACTGAGGAGCAGCTCCTCTCTGACAGTTGCCAGCTCCCTCCTCAGGGTCTCTCTGTCCTCCTGTAGTCCCTGCACCTCTCCTCTCAGCTCCTTCAGGGAGGCACTGAACTCCTCTTTGAGTTGGCCAAGCTGCTCTTTCAGCTGTTGTGTGAGTTCAGGTGTTGTGGTGTGGGACAAGCTCTACCTCCTGTGAACACACACTCTGCTTCAATAGGGACCTGTGTTCTCTTCTGTGTCTCTCTGCTCCGTGTGCCCCTTCCCTGTCTCTCTGCCTTTGTCCATTACAGAGTCATGCTGTGGGGCTTTCTCAGTCTGTACCAGGGTTTTGATAGTGTTAAAGTCCACCTGGACAGATGTGAGGACAGCCTCGCTGCCTTGAAACATTATAATCTCGGTTTGGTAGACATTGACAGTGAGGACTGTGTTGTTACTGTCTCCATTCTCGTGTATGGTGATCTGCCTGCCAATACAGATGCCTCTCTTTTTTAAAATGTGTAATGCTTGCAGATTGCTGTGTGCCAGCTATTAGTGCACTCCGTGTACAGCAGCAGGTTGGTCATGACTTGCCTGTCTTGGATCTGAGCATAGTCTGCTGTTAGAGACTCAGGATTAGTCATTTAAAGTTTATGTTTGTGTGCCTTTTTGGCTGCTGCACTCTTCAGCTCTTTGGGATAGGAGAGGAGGGGGGGGGGCGGGCGGCTCTCCCCCACTGCTGCTGCCTCAGAAAATGGATACATTCTGCCAACTGTCACTTTCCCACTGTCACTCTGCTAGTCAGTTAGCTTAGCAATGGATCTTAGCTCTTGCAGATTAAAAAACAGGATTACTTGTTTTGTAAAGTAAAATTCAACTTTTTCCTGAGTGGAGTAGGAGCCTACCTTTGTAACTGTTTTTTTGTTGTTTTTTTGGTTGTTGTTGTTTTGTTATATTTCTTTCTGTCTTAGATTTCCTACTGTCCTGTTATCCTGATCCTGATAGTTGCAATAGCTGGCTAGCAGTGGCTCCCTGTTGCTAGCCAGCTGATCTGCTCCTTCCTTTGAAAAGAAAAATGCTGTTTTAGCAAAGGAAATATAGTGTAAAAAATATATTAAAAACTTCAGGTTCCTCTCTGGGTTTCTCTCTCTCTCTCTCCCTCTCCCTCTCTCTCTGGAGAAAAAGCTCCGTTTGCCTGGGGGGTTTATTTGGAAGGTGGGGGGGGCTGAAATAGCTATGAGTGTTTCTAGGTGCTCAGTCTGTTGTTCTTAAAAACTGGGAAATGTTCTTGAAAAGGTCAAAGTTCAGTTGGCAAAGTGGAAGTGGATTTTAACCGAGATGTCCTACAGAGGTCGAGTCCTGATGGTCAACCACTTGATATCATCAATGTTATGGCATCACCTGTTGGTTGTTGATCCCCCACCAGACCTGCTGTCCAAGATCCAGGCTCTTCTTGTCAACTTCTTCTGGGACAAACTGCACTGGATGCCTCAGTGTGTGCTGTACCTGCCGAGGGTTGAAGGAGGGCAGGGCCTGATCTACCTGAGCAGCAGGGGGGCTACCTTCCGTTTCCAGTTCCTGCAAAGGTTTCTGTACGGTCCTCCTGAGTTAGTGTGGAGGTCGCTGGCTTGCTTAAAGCAGCTTAGCATCAGGGACCTACCTGACTTCTACTGTGGGCTGTTCAAGGTGTGGAATTTGTTAAACAAAGAGAGACTGAGACAACACGGCTCTTTGTTTTGGCTGCTCCAGGAACCAATCATACATGGCATCTGTTTCAGTGAAGTCTGTCAAGTGGGGCCGACTCTGCTGAGGCGGTTCTGTGTGTTGAACGTGGTGACTCTGTGACATGTAGTCAGCTTGCAGGCCCAGACATGGACAATGCAGCTCCTCTTGCCCCCCGCTTGGGACTGAAATCAACTCGTGTCCTCACTCTGCTGCTTAATAAATGGAGAGAAGCTCTCACAAGTCGTGAGCGGATGCTGTTGATCCAGCATTATAATGGCTCTATTAGACCTGATGAGACTGATGTTTTCCCTTCAATGAATCGTCTGTGAATGTTCTCATTCATCCAGGTCATGGTTATCCAAAGCTATTGTTATGCGTGGACAGCACAGGAGAGCCACGCATATCAATAGCTCCGATAACGACGGGCGCGGCCAAACATCGGTACACAAAAGAGCCACTCATATCTATGGCTCTGTTAGTGACGGGCGTTGGTAAACATCGGATCACAAAGAGCCACACATATCAATAGCTCTGACAACGACTCCTAGAGGATAAATATCTGAGTCTCATCAGCAGCCAGTCAGACTAGCTTGGTCTAGTCAGAAAGGCACGAACTGAGGAAGCCTCTTGGATAAGAGGTGAAACGTCTTCATGGATATATACCAAGTCCAGTTGCACTTGATTCAACTCCTTTGGATCCCTTCAATGAACATTTCCCCAGATTTTAAGGACTGTACAGGACCTCTTTTAAAAGTGAGAATCCCTCTGTGTTTTCTTTTCAGGATCCAAATGGAAGGTCAGTGTACAAAATGTTTGTTAAAGTTCTGCACAGGGACAAATTACATGGTAAACCTTACACCCCATGGAGGGCTCACCTAGGTCTGAGGGACAGAGTTGGTCCTGAGTGGAGAGTGCTGTACAAACCACCATTGGTTGAAAGAGCTGCAGACCTGCAGTGGAGGGTTTTACATGGTGTCGTGGCTGTTAATGCTTTTGTCTCTGTTATTAATTCTGAAGTTAGCCATGAGTGTCCATTTTGCTCTACTGGTGAAACTGTCTTTCATTGCTTCATGGAATGTTGTTGACTGCTGCCACTTTTTACTTTGCTGGAAAATGTTTTTGGGATGTTTGGGGAGGTCTTTTCCAAACCCATGTTCCTTCTGGGCTACAGGTACTCTCGGAAAAACAAGGTCAAATGCAGCTTCTTAATTTCGTTCGGGGGACTGCAAAGATGGCCGTGTGCCTGAGCAGGAGAAACAGAATGGAGGACGCTGGGGATGATGATGATGCTGTTTTTGTGTTTGTAAAAATGTTAAGAGCTCGTTAAAAGTAGATTTTTGCTACTTCACAATGATGGAAGATCTGGAAAGTTTTCACAGTGTGTGGTGTTGTAAAAATGTACTTTGCTGTGTTGTTGATGGTGAGCTGATCTTGGGGAGTGTCCTGAGATGATTTACATTCTGTCAATCTTGTCTTACTGACCATGTTGGGTTTTTTGTTGTTGTAACTTCTTTGTAATTTTTATTAAAGTATTGTTGAAAATCAAAAAATCCCACCCCCTCTCTCTCTCGCTCTCTCTCTGTCTCTCTTCGTCTCTCTCTCTCTCTTCCAAGTGTGCATCTCCCTCTCCTCTGTGGTTGAATCAAGCACTGTTCTTCCCTCATTGGAACTACATCCCGCAAAATGCACCAGGGGACAATCAGGAAGAGAAAAGGGGCTACCTGGAGCTGATTGGCTGTCCTCTGCCGCTGCATCTGAGTCCTGAACAGAGACTGGCTGCTGGTCCTGGATGGGTGGAACTTCCAGGCGCAGTTGGTCTCAAAGAGGCTTCTGTACATCTACATGTGCACAACAGGTGTGTGTATGTGTGTGTGTGTGTGTGTCTGTGTGTGTGTGTCCATGTGTCTGTGTGTCTGTGTTCAACATAATTTTCCAGATTTTAGAATCAAAATACCAAAGATTTTCTCAAAAGTCCACTTTCACAATCCCGATTTCATCGGAATTGTGAGTTTAGATGCATCCTGTGCTGCTGACTTCATGTAAAAGAAAGGAGGTCTGAATTTACAAACCACTGTATGGGCTAGAACAGAATTTACAAACCACTAGATGGGCTAGAAAAGAATTTACAAACCACTAGATGGGCTAGAAAAGAATTTACAAACCACTAGATGCGCTAGAAAAGAATTTACAAACCACTAGATGGGCTAGAAAAGAATCTACAAACCACTGGATGGGCTAGAAAATAATTTACAAACCACTGGATGGGCTGGAAAATAATTTACAAACCACTAGATGGGCTAGAAAAGAATTTACAAACCACTAGATGGGCTAGAAAAGAATTTACAGGCCACTAGATGCGCTAGAAAAGAATTTGCAAACCACTAGACGGGCTAGAAAAGAATCTACAAACCACTGGATGGGCTAGAAAATAATTTACAAACCACTAGATGGGCTAGAAAATAATTTACAAACCACTAGATGGGCTAGAAAAGAATCTACAGACCACTGGATGAGCTAGAAAAGAATTTACAAAGCACCCAGATGGGCTAGAAAAGAATCTACAAACAACTGGACGGGCTAGAAAAGAATCTACAAACCACTAGATGGGCTAGAAAAGAATTTACAAGCCACTAGATGGGCTAGAAAAGAAATTACAAACCACTGGATGGGCTAGAGAAGAATTTACAGACCACTGGATGGGCTAGAAAAGAATTTACAGGCCACTAGATGCGCTAGAAAATAATTTGCAAACCACTAGACGGGCTAGAAAAGAATCTACAAACCACTGGATGGGCTAGAAAAGAATTTACAAACCACTAGATGGGCTAGAAAATAATTTACAAACCACTAGATGGGCTAGAAAAGAATCTACAGACCACTGGATGAGCTAGAAAAGAATTTACAAAGCACCCAGATGGGCTAGAAAATAATCTACAAACAACTGGACGGGCTAGAAAAGAATCTACAAACCACTAGATGGGCTAGAAAAGAATCTACAAACCACTAGATGGGCTAGAAAAGAATTTACAAGCCACTAGATGGGCTAGAAAAGAATCTACAAACCACTGGATGGGCTAGAAAAGAATCTACAAACAACTGGACGGGCTAGAAAAAATCTACAAACCACTAGATGGGCTAGAAAAGAATTTACAAGCCACTAGATGGGCTAGAAAAGAAATTACAAACCACTGGATGGGCTAGAGAAGAATTTACAGACCACTGGATGGGCTAGAAAAGAATTTACAGGCCACTAGATGCGCTAGAAAAGAATTTGCAAACCACTAGACGGGCTAGAAAAGAATCTACAAACCACTGGATGGGCTAGAAAAGAATTTACAAACCACTAGATGGGCTAGAAAATAATTTACAAACCACTAGATGGGCTAGAAAAGAATCTACAGACCACTGGATGAGCTAGAAAAGAATTTACAAATCACCCAGATGGGCTAGAAAAGAATCTACAAACAACTGGACGGGCTAGAAAAGAATCTACAAACCACTAGATGGGCTAGAAAAGAATTTACAAGCCACTAGATGGGCTAGAAAAGAAATTACAAACCACTGGATGGGCTAGAGAAGAATTTACAGACCACTGGATGGGCTAGAAAAGAATTTACAGGCCACTAGATGCGCTAGAAAAGAATTTGCAAACCACTAGACGGGCTAGAAAAGAATCTACAAACCACTGGATGGGCTAGAAAAGAATTTACAAACCACTAGATGGGCTAGAACATAATTTACAAACCACTAGATGGGCTAGAAAAGAATCTACAGACCACTGGATGAGCTAGAAAAGAATTTACAAAGCACCCAGATGGGCTAGAAAAGAATCTACAAACAACTGGACGGGCTAGAAAAGAATCTACAAACCACTAGATGGGCTAGAAAAGAATTTACAAGCCACTAGATGGGCTAGAGAAGAAATTACAAACCACTGGATGGGCTAGAGAAGAATTTACAGACCACTGGATGGGCTAGAAAAGAATTTACAAACCACTAGATGGGCTAGAAAATAATTTACAAACCACTAGGCGGGCTACAAAAGAATTTACAAACCACTGGATGGGCTAGAAAAGAATCTACAAACCACTAGATGGGCTAGAAAAGAATTTACAAAGCACTAGATGGGCTAGAAAAGAATTTACAAACCACTAGAGGGGCTAGAAAAGAATTTACAGACCACTGGATGGGCTAGAAAAGAATTTACAAACCACTAGATGGGCTAGAAAAGAATCTACAGACCACTGGATGAGCTAGAAAAGAATTTACAAAGCACCCAGATGGGCTAGAAAAGAATCTACAAACAACTGGACGGGCTAGAAAAGAATCTACAAACCACTAGATGGGCTAGAAAAGAATTTACAAGCCACTAGATGGGCTAGAAAAGAAATTACAAACCACTGGATGGGCTAGAGAAGAATTTACAGACCACTGGATGGGCTAGAAAAGAATTTACAGGCCACTAGATGCGCTAGAAAAGAATTTGCAAACCACTAGACGGGCTAGAAAAGAATCTACAAACCACTGGATGGGCTAGAAAATAATTTACAAACCACTAGATGGGCTAGAAAATAATTTACAAACCACTAGATGGGCTAGAAAAGAATCTACAGACCACTGGATGAGCTAGAAAAGAATTTACAAAGCACCCAGATGGGCTAGAAAAGAATCTACAAACAACTGGACGGGCTAGAAAAGAATCTACAAACCACTAGATGGGCTAGAAAAGAATTTACAAGCCACTAGATGGGCTAGAAAAGAAATTACAAACCACTGGATGGGCTAGAGAAGAATTTACAGACCACTGGATGGGCTAGAAAAGAATTTACAGGCCACTAGATGCGCTAGAAAAGAATTTGCAAACCACTAGACGGGCTAGAAAAGAATCTACAAACCACTGGATGGGCTAGAAAAGAATTTACAAACCACTAGATGGGCTAGAACATAATTTACAAACCACTAGATGGGCTAGAAAAGAATCTACAGACCACTGGATGAGCTAGAAAAGAATTTACAAAGCACCCAGATGGGCTAGAAAAGAATCTACAAACAACTAGACGGGCTAGAAAAGAATCTACAAACCACTAGATGGGCTAGAAAAGAATTTACAAACCACTAGATGGGCTAGAAAAGAATCTACAGACCACTGGATGAGCTAGAAAAGAATTTACAAAGCACCCAGATGGGCTAGAAAAGAATCTACAAACAACTGGACGGGCTAGAAAAGAATTTACAAACCACTGGATGGGCTAGAAAAGAATCTACAAACCACTAGATGGGCTAGAAAAGAATTTACAAAGCACTAGATGGGCTAGAAAAGAATTTACAAACCACTAGAGGGGCTAGAAAAGAATTTACAGACCACTGGATGGGCTAGAAAAGAATTTACAAAGCACTAGATGGGCTAGAAAAGAATTTACAAACCACTAGAGGGGCTAGAAAAGAATTTACAAAGCACTAGATGGGCTAGAAAAGAATTTACAAAGCACTAGATGGGCTAGAAAAGAATTTACAGATCACTGGATGGGCTAGAAAAGAATTTACAAAGCACTAGATGGGCTAGAAAAGAGCAGGAAGAGATTTCAGTACTTTGAATATTTTTTGCTATTATAAAACTGACGGTGTGCTTCCTTTGTGTCTGAAAACATGAATCTGTGCTGATAGTCAAGTATGTAGCAGGCGATGGCTATGGTATCATGAATGGCCTCCTTATACATTTTGGGGCATTCATAGGAAATTTGGGTAAACCAAATTCATCAGTTTCACATCTGAAGCTTTAAATTCTCGTTTACAGGGATTTCCGTCTTTGCTTTTTAGGGAAACACACATACAACAACTTTCAATAATACAGACATTTATTCATGGCTGAATGTCTGCCCACAATGGTGCAAATGAATAGATGGGAAATAGAATCAAATAGATGAATGAAGTGAATCCTTTTAACTGGCAGACGAGAGCCCACCACTTAGTCTGGCGATGGAGTAAAAGGGTATGTGATATTCAGACCTACCAAAGAAGACGAGACGCTATGAACGGGTGAAAATCTTTCTAAGGCTCAACGTTGAGAACTTAGATGACTGTTTGACATCAGCTCTGCTCAAACACAGCACACATGACTCCAGCCTACTTTACTTGAGATGATTTGGTGCGATGGAGGCAGGCTTGCCCCCAATATCCTTGTGGAAATTAACCCACAAGTGAGTCGAGGTTGCCTGCCAATGATGTTGAGCATGGCCGGTTTGTCATTGATGTCCCGCTACAGGTTGTATGTAGTGTACCTTGGGACACTGACTGGGTCTCTTAGCAACAATCAAATGCTGGTAGTGGAGTCTAGTAGTCCTTGGCAACAGTCTGGAGTTAGGAGGCGATGGGATCTTTGGTCTGTTGGAGCAATAGTCAAATAGTAATCCACTACACCAACCCGATCCAGCTTGGTAAAAACAATCTGAGAGTAATTTCGTTGGCCGGATGATAAAACTTCCAAAATGATCACATACAATACTCTCCTTGTGATCAAACTTGGCTTACTCACCTGAGAGGACATACAGAACTGAGGGTTGTTTCCAAAAAGGTATAAATAATAAAAAAGTTAAGTTAAGCATAACTTTGTGAAATAAAGAAAAAACATAAAAAGAAGTGAGAACTTGCAGAGAAAAAAAGAAAGAAAAATCAAGAAGAGTTTGAACAAAGAAACGGGGGGAAAAACCCCCAAACAAAAGCTTTAGGAAAAACTTGACCAAAGAAGCAGACCTGGCTATTTACCCACCTTGCTCTGGGCGCTCCACCAACGGGGCAGATGGTTTTCTACCGTGCGTTTTGATCCGCCTCCTTATTGGTATCCATTGGGTGATTTTAGGAGTGTGGATTATTTAATTCAGACTACAGGCACAAAGTCACCAGCTGAAACACCATGGACAGTAGAGAGTGGTTTTAAACATGGAGGATAGTGGTTTTTAACATGGGGAGTGTATTACAGTGTGTTGTCTAACACAGCAGAGAACAGATGATTAAACAGCAATCATTCTATGACGTCAAATACTGATCCAAAATGACACTTATCTAAACATGACTCTAGCGAGACCAGTTTCTATAGCTACTGTCAGTAGATGAGCAGAAGTAACTAGCGACTCATTGACTACCATATGATAGCAATACCATCTTATACGAGAAGTAAAATAAAATGAAAGGAAATGGTCAAATCAAACAATAAAACACAGATAACAGCTTATCGTTTTACCCAAGAGACCTAACCACCTATGGCCGCTAGATGGCAGTATGGTTACTCTGGCCACTAGATGGCAGTATGGTTACTATGGCCACCAGATGGCAGTGTGGTTACTATGGCCACTAGATGGCACAGTATCGTTACGATGGTCACTAGATGGCAGTATCGTTACAATGGCCACTAGATGGCAGTGTGTTTACATGGTGGAAATGCAGTTAAAACCTTGAATCGATACCTGCCAATTTAAGCATTATATCTTTTGATGGCAGCTGACTCTGGGCTCTTAACCATACTTGTCCTCCTTGATCTGAGTGCAGCCTTTGATACCATCTCACACAGCATCCTCCTAGAAAGATTAGCTTCCACTGGAATAACTGGCACCCCCCCTTGACTGGTTTAGCTCATATTTCTCTGGCCGCACTCAGTTTGTCCAACTTAAAAATTTGAGATCTCAGTCCTTTCTTGTTACTACCGGACTCTGTATTGGGACCCCTCCTATTTATTATTTACCTACTACCTCTTGGCCACATTTTCAGGAAATTTGGCATTCAATTTCACTGCTATACGGATGACACCCAGCTTTATCTATCCATCAGACCTACCTCCACTCTTCCGCCCACTTCCCTTTCTGACTGCTTACTAGAAATTAAATCCTGGTTTTCATACCACTTCCTCAAACTTAATAGTGATAAAACTGACGTCTTTTTAGTTGGCAGTAAATCTACTTTGGCCAAAACTGATAGTTTTTCTGTTACTATTGACAATTCTATAGTTCCCCCATCGCCTCAGGTTAAGAGTCTGGGTGTCATCCTGGACAGCACATGATCTTTTGAAGCCCACATCAACAATGTTACTCGGTCTGAATACTTCCACCTACGCAATATTTATCATCTTCGGCCATCACTTACACCTAAAAGCACAGCCATACCCACTTACACGCTGGTTACACCACGGATTGACGACTGTAATTCTGTCCTCTTTGGTCTTCCACAAAAGTGTCTTCATAAGCTTCAATTGGTCCAGAATTCAGCTGCCCGTATCATCACCAGAACTCCTTCCATAGATGATATCACTCCTGTTCTTCAGCAACTCCATTGGCTTCCTGTTTCTACCGTATTGATTTCAAGATTCTGCTCCTCACCATTAAGGCCCTTAGCTCCTTTATAGCTTTCCAAACTCCTTCATATCTGCACACCCTCCTGCACTCTCAGATCCTCTTCTGCTCTCCAACTCACTACACCACCAGCCTACTTGACTACCATGGGGACTAGAGCCTTCAGTCATTCTGCCCCCCACCTTCACTACCATGGGGACTAGAGCCTTCAGTCATTCTGCCCCCCGCCTATGGAACTCTCTCCCGCAAGAAATTTGCAACATTGACTCTCTTTCAACCTTCAAATCCCATCTCAGGTCGCACCTTTTCGAAATGGCATATTCAGCCTGATCCACGCTTCATTGAGTTTTGTGCAGATGTTGATTTTATACTTATACTTATCTGTTGTGTTAACTTTTTATTGTCTACCCTGCTTTGTTTTGATTTTACGCTGTCTAATACAGTGCTGCTTGTTTTTTTGTTTTTTTTTTAAACTGTGTTCTGTAAGGTGTCCTTGAGTGTTTTGAAAGGCGCCCACAAATAAAATGCATTATTATTATTATTATTATTATAATTATGGTGCCGGTGGTGCAGTGGTTAGCGCGGTTGCCTCACAGCAAGAAGGTCCTGGGTTCGAGCCCCGGGGTAGTCCAACCTTGGGGTTGTCCCGGGTCGTCCTCTGTGTGGAGTTTGCATGTTCTCCCCGTGTCTGCGTGGGTTTCCTCCGGGGGCTCCGGTTTCCTCCCACAGTCCAAAGACATGTAGGTCAGGTGAATTGGTAGTACTAAATTGTCCCTAGGTATGAATGGGTGTGTGTGTTTATGTTGGCCCTGTGGTGGCCGGGCGGCCTGTCCAGGGTGTCTCCTTGCCTGCTGCCCAAAGACTGCTGGGATAGGCTCCAACATCCCCGTGACCCTGAGAGCAGGATAAGCGGGATGGATAATGGATGGATGGGTGAATTCTGGTGCCTACATCATTGTTCATGAAATTGGTTGCTGAGTAATTCTAGTTGGGTTGCTAGAGGGTTGAACTATGAATTCATATCAATTCAGACATGTACAGAAACAAAGAGTATGTCAGGACTGTTTGAATCTATGACTTCAGATCAGCTGAACATCTAGCTGGCACATTTCAGAGAGGAGTTTGGAGGGTTGTGTGTGTGTGTGTGTGTGTGTGTGTGTGTGTGAGAGAGAGAGAGAGAGAGTTAGGTAGAGGCAGGGACAGAGAGACAGAGAGAGGAGAGAATGAAACTTTACTTGATCAATTCAATTAATAGTCCTGAATAAGAGAAAACGTGTTTAACCTCAAATACACAACTCCCATCTTCAGGAATGATGAGATGAAAAAGTTCTTCCTCCTCTGTAGAAAATAGTTCTTGTCTTGTGTGGACATGGGATTAATGCCTCCCTGTGATCAACGCTGAAGATAACCTGGAAAGGTCGTTAAGTGTTCTCGTGTCCTGCTATAAATTGGATCATCACATCAAAACTATGACTCCTTCAGAAGGTCCTCTGGTCTGGTTGATGTCAGTTTGGCAGCTTTATGTGGGTTGGGTCAAAGGCCACTTTGCAAACTCAGTTAGTATATGAGAAGACTTTGCTTACTTATCTCTGGTGAAATTCCAAAGGGGGAAAGAGAGAGAGACAGAGAGAGCAAGGGGGGGGGGCAAGGGACATGGAGACAAAAGGGGGTCCTCGCTACAAGTCTATTTAATTGGCTGCCTCGCGAACCTTGCTACTGTCAGTGGTAGCGTCATTACAGTGACAACTGTCAACTTTCACTGTGTAGTCTTAGATGGTTCTTATTATTATCAGTATTTAGTAGGACTATATTTTCTATTTTACACAAGTTCAGTGATTGGACAAGTACATTACCTCTTTACTTATGTGATGTATCCTTTGTCTAAAATGTCCCACATGTAGCACTAAGTATTAATGCTATCTCTAACAGGTAGCTCTTATCGTATAGCAGCTAGCATGCTGCCTGTAACATGTAGCATGTGGATAGCGTCCATACTGATCAGCCAAAACATTAAAACCACTTGCCACGTAGGTCCCCCTCGTGCTGCCAAAACTGCTCTGACCCGTTGAGACATGGACTCCACAAGACCTCTGAACGTGTCCTCTGGTGTCTGACACCAAGACGTTAGCAGCAGATCCTTAAAGTCCTGTAAGTGGTGAGGTGGGGCCTCCATGGATCACACTTGTTTTTCCAGCACATACCACAGATGCTGGATCAGATTGAGATCTGGGGAGTTTTGAGGCCAGGGCAACACCTTGAACTCTTCATCACTGCCACCAGGGAATACCGTTGCCATGAAGGGGTCTACCTGGTCTGTAACGATGTTTAGGTAGGGGGTACGTGTCAAAGTAAGATCCACATGAATGCCAGGACCCAAGGTTTCCCAGCAGAATGTTGCCCAGAGCATCACACTGCCTCCACCAGCTTGCCTTCTTTCCATAGTGCATCCTGGTCCCATCTCTTCCCCAGGCAAACAACACACACACACACACACACACACACACCCTGCCGTCCACATGATGTAAAAGAAAACGTGATTCATCAGACCAGGCCACCTTCTTCCACTGCTCAGTGGTCCAGTTCTGATGCTCCTGTGCCCATTGTAGGTGCTTTTGGCAGCGGACGGGGGTCATCATGGGCACTCTGACCGGTCTGCAGCTACGCAGCCCCATACCTAGCAGGGTGCAGTGCTAGAAGAGCTACAGTAGCTCTTCTGTGGGATCGGACCAGACGGGCTAGCCTTCACTCCCCATGCACATTAATGAGCCTTTGGCGCCCATGACCCTGTCACCGGTTCACTGGTTGTCCTTCCTTGGACCACTTTTGGTAGGTACTAACCACTGCATACTGGGAACTCCCAACAAGACCTGCTGTTTTGGAGATGCTCTGACCCAGTCATCTAGCCACCACAATTTGTCCCTCATCCAAGTTGCTTCAAGAACTGACTGTTCACTCTCTGCCTAGTATCTGCCACCCCTTGACAGGTGCCGTTGTAACGAGATAATGTTATTCACTGACCTGTCAGGGGTTCTAATGTTTTGGCTGATTGGTGTATACCGAATTGCTCCAGATAAACTGATCAAACTTCTGTCTACTTCTTTACCTGTCTGGGCCTCTGCCTGTGTGTCTTCCAGGCGTCGCGGTGTCCGACTGACGGTCAGAGGTTCAGTGTGTTCAGTTGGCCCCCTGTTGGTCATCGCCGGTACTACCTTCTTCTGCCTCAGACTCACAGACGACACACACACTCTGCCTGTCCTTGTCAAGGTGAGCACGCTGTGTGTGTGTGTGTTTATCTATAGCAGCTACACAACAGACTAGAAGATGAAGTTCTGTGTTACACTACGTAGTCCTCAGAGCCTTAATAAACTGTCCTTTAAATCAGATGGTTTTAGACAAGGATGACAGAAGGGACCCAGATCAGATTTCAGTAAATCAGCTGTGTTGTTGTCAAGAGGAACCCTCCCTAATCTCTCTCCTCTTCTCTCTCCTAGGAGCCCACTTGTTTATGGTGGAGGGAGTGTGTGTGTGTGGACCAGTGTGTGTGTCTGACGTTGCTGCGTGTGTGTGTGCTGCAGGGATGGAGAGGAAACAGTCTTCTGTGTGCCACCAGTCAGTCCAAGCTTTATACACTACCACCTGACACAAACACACTAACACACACACCAACACTCACCACGCAACAATCACACACAACAACACTCACCACACAAACAACACACACCACACAACCAACACACACACCAACACTCACCACGCAACCAACACACACCACACAACCAACACACACACCAACACTCACCACACAACAATCACACACACCAACACACACCACACAAACAACACACATACCAATACTCACCATGCAACAATCACATACACCAACACATGCCACGCAACCAACACACAAATCAACACATACACCAACACACACAACACAACCAGCACACACCATGCAATTAACAGACACACAGAAGTCATGTGATGAGGAGAGCTCGGAAGAGGTGGGGCTAGAGAGTGCTGTTGTCCAATCAGCTGTCAGGATTAAACAGTCTAAAGTCATCAGTTACCAGGTAAGATTCAGTACAGGAAATACAGCCCTCTGATTGGCTCTTCTGGTGTACATTTTTTACATTCAGACTGTATAGTGTTTTCAGTTGTGTTGGGCTACGGGTTCCAGTCCCTGTGTAATGCAAGGCACTTGAAATCACATTTAAAGCATCGCAAAATTCCTCAGTGTGACGCACATCTGAATGAAAGAGATTGGTTGGGTGGGATTTATGGAGGGGCGGGAGATTGATTTGACTGACAGCCAATCTTAAATAAATACACGAATGAAACTTGCGTGCAACAACGTTAATGTTGTGTCATACCTCAAATGAAAGAGCACTGGCAGAGTTTCTCCTCCATCTTGACCACATCTACAGGAGTGAGCGGGGCTTTCTTAAAGTGGCAGCCCCGCTTAAATCTGATTGGTTATTGCATTTCATTACACTCAAAGACTTTACTCAAGTCGAACATTTTTCAGCGGAAGCAAGGCACCATTTTGCGTTGTTTTACTTGAAGCAGTGATTTGTGGCCAAATGTAGCATGTGTTTCATTGACTTTTTATCAGTTAATGTAGCCTCAGGATTCAGTGTCCTGTCTTGTGTGAACACAGTACAAAGCAGCTATACGTCCCTGGTTTTCCATGTTGACCCCACCCCTCTCTTCTGATAGGGTGTTGTGACAGAGGTGCTGAGTGAGGGGGCGGGACTGTACACAATTGATGGAAAGGTTGGTCTGTGTTTAGCCTATCAGCCATCTTTGAGGAGGAAGCTACGGTCTGGTGACACAGTAGAGGTCAGTTACTTTTCTGTTTGAGGTTTTTCATACCAACTTCTTGAAATTATAAATGTTAATTAGAGGTTAATGGTAGAATATTAATGAGAGGTTAATGATAGAATATTAATAAGAGGTTAATGGTAGAAATATCAATTAGAGGTCAATGGTAAAATTTTAATTAGAGGTTAATGGTAGAATATTATTGAGAGGTTAATGGTAGAATATTAATTAGAGATTAATGGTAGAATATGAAGTCTTCCAAGCAGACTGTTACAGCAGCTTATGATGGGCTGCTGAAAGGCTTATAGAACCTAGCTTACCAACGCTTTCAGATGGTCCCCATTTGTACAGAAAATAAACTTCATAGTGGAATTGTAACATTAAAGTAATGTAGGTGTAATATATTCTTTATCTGTTTTATTTAAAAGAAACAGGCAAAATTTCCCACATGTGAATATGAAACAGATGCAGTGCCTACATGGTGTTAATTTCAAGCTAATTTGCAACTCATTAAATAGATAACATTTAAATAAATGTGGAACTCTGTGTTCAGGTTTGTTTACGATTAAAACAGCCATTAACCTCTAATTCATATTCTACCATTAATATGTAATTAATATTCTACAATTAACCTCTCATTAATATTCTACCATCAACCGCTAATTAACATTTCTACCATTAAACTCTCATTAATATTCTACCATTAATATCTAATTAATATTCTACCATTAACCTGTCATTAATATTCTACCATTAAGCTCTAATTAATATTCTACCATTAACCTCGAATTAATATTCTACCATTAACCTCTCATCAATGTTCTACCATTAATCTCTAATTAATATTCTATCATTAAGCTTTAATTGATATTCTGCCATTAATATATTAATTAATATTCTACCATTAACATCTCATTAATGTTCTACCATTAACCTCCAATTAACATTCTACCATTAATCTCTCATTAATATTCTACGATTAAGCTCTAATTGATATTCTACCATTAATCTCTAATTAATATTCTACCATTAACCTCTCATTAATGTTCTACCATTAACCTCTAATTAACATTCTACCATTAATCTCTCATAACTATTCTAACATTAAGCTCTAATTATTATTCTACCATTAAGCTCTAATTAATATTCCACCATTAACCTCTAATTAATATTCTACCATTAACCTCTAATTAATATTTCTACCATTAACATCTCATTAATATTCCACCATTAACCTCTCATTAATGTTCTACCATTAATGTCTAATTAATATTCTACCATTAAGCTCTAATTGATATTCTACCATTAATCTCTAATTAATATTCTACCATTAAAATCTTGTGGCGGACACTAGGGGCTATGCCTCTCACCCAGCAGGACTGTGAGCTGGGGGCGTGGTTTACGTTCCCGGGCTCGCCGGTGCAGGGTTGTTCCTGCTGCAGTTGGTTTTTGAAGTTGAGGAATAAACATCAAACTCGCCTTGGTCTCGTGTGTTTTTCCTCATTCCTGCCACATTGGTGACCCCGAATTGAACATGTTTGGAGCAGAAGATGTGTGTGAATCCACTTCGGCCACGCCGCCCCAACTCTCACATCCGGCCGTTCTCGCCGCGGCTGTGAAGCTCCCAGAGTTCTGGCAGAGCGACCCGGCCTCGTGGTTCCAGCATGTCGAGGCGCTGTTCCACCTGCGTGGAATCTCCGCGGACGACTCCAGATACTATCTGGTCGTCGCTGCGCTGGATCAGCAGTCCACACGCTGGGCCATGCAGCTGTTGCGCCCCTCCCCCCACAACACGGTGGGGGGAGGGGCAGATAGGATCCTCTCCCTATCCAGTCTGGGCGACGGGACGGCTGTGGATCTCATGGACAATATGCTGTCGCTGCTAGGCTCAGACGAAGGTGGGTTCCTTTTCCCGCACGTTTTCCTGCGCCAGCTCCCGTCTCTTGTGTGCGTGGCTTTGGCTAACTCCCCGTGTCTGGCTGCTGGTGACTGCCGAGGTTTGGCTGAGGAGGCCGATCGGGTCCTGCTGGCTACCAGACGGTTCTCTGTGCAGAGTGTGGCATCGGAGCCTCTGCAGCCGACGTCGGAGGACGCGGACCCGGCAGTGGTGGCTGGAGTGACTGCCCGGAGACGGCGCGGGAGAGGCCTCTGTTTCTTCCACCAGCGGGTCGGCGGCAAAGCGAGGCGCTGCGTCCCTCCGTGCACGTTTGAGGCGGCGGGAAACTCCAGGCCAGTGCTCAGTAGCAGCTGTGGGCGCTGGCGGACGTAGTGAGCTGCTCTTCATTAAGGACACGATGTCAGGAAGACGGTTTCTGGTGGACTCAGGCTCGCAAAAGAGCCTACTCCCTCCTGCTAAGACAGACAGGTCGGCCGAAGGCGGCGGCCCACAGTTAAGTGCAGCTAACGGTTCGTCCATTGCGACGTTTGGCACAAGGTTGGTGACTGTTTGCTTCCACGGGCGCCATTTTGAGTGGGACTTTGTAGTCGCCGCCATTACTGTTCCTATTATCGGCGCGGATGTTCTGTGTGCTAATGGTCTGCTGGTTGATGTTGCAAACCGCCGTTTAATTGATGCTGTGTCTTTCGCCACTGTTCCGTGCGAGACAGGGGGAGCCGGGCCGTTAACACACACTAACTTTTTAGCATTAGGGGATGTTTTTCAGTGTTTGCTGGCGGATTCTCCATCGGTGACTCCACCTGCCTTTTCCATCACGGTTACTAAACACGGGGTAGAACATTTCATTCCCACTCTGGGACCGCCAGTTTTGGCGCGCGCGCGGCGCCTCGACACAGTACAATGGGCTCCAGCTAAGGAGGAGTTCGCCATCATGGAGCGTCTGGGTATAGTGAGGCGTTCCAACAGCCCGTGGGCCTCGCCGCTTCACATGGTGCCCAAGGCAGATGGGTCGTGGCAGCCTTGCGGCGACTTTCGCCGCCTAAACAACGTCACCGCCAATGACCGCTATCCCATCCCACACATACAGGACTTTTCCATACGCCTGGCAGGTACCACTATCTTCTCTAAGGTGGACCTGGTGCATGGCTATCATCAGGTTCCCGTGCGCGCAGAGGACATGCCCAAGACCGCAGTGATCACCCCATTTGGGCTTTTTGAGTTCTTGCGCATGCCTTTTGGCTTGAAGGGGGCAGCGCAAACCTTTCAGAGGCTGATGGACTCGGTGTTGCGTGACCTTGCTTTCGTGTTCGTTTATCTCGACGACATATTAGTGGCCAGTCCGTCAGCTGAAGAGCACCTGGCGCACCTGAAACAGGTTTTCCGTCGTCTGGACGAACCCGGCCAAGTGTCAGTTTGGACTGCCGGTGATTGACTTCTTGGGTCACCGCATTTCGCCGCAAGGCGCGGTCCCGTTGCCTTCTAAGGTGCAAGCGGTGGTGGAATTTCCCCGCCCAGTCTCTGTTAAGGCATTGCAGGAATTCTTAGGCATGGTGAATTTCTATAACCGTTTCCTCCCTCGCGCTGCCCACCCCCTTCAGCCACTTTATGAAGCCCTGCGGCTTAAGAAGGCTAACGACCCTGTTGACTGGACTCCCGAACGGGTCCAGGCCTTTGACGGAGCTAAGTGCGCCTGGCTAACGCTGCCCTCCTCGCCCATCCTACACACACGGCGTCCATAGCTTTAACAACCGATGCGTCTGACATAGCAGTGGGGGCTGTGGTTGAACAGCGTGTGGTGAATGCGTGGCAGCCACTCGCATTTTTTAGCCGCAAACTGCGAGATAGCGAGCGCAAGTACAGCGTTTTTGACCGGGAGTTGCTGGCACTGCACCTTGCAACCCGGCATTTCCGCTTCCTGCTGGAGGGTTGCCCATTCACGGCTTATGTGGATCATAAGCCGCTGACTTTCGCCATGTCCAAGGTGACTGAGCCGTGGTCTGCTCGTCAGCAGCGCCACCTAGCGGCAATCTCCGAGTTCACAACGGACATTCAGCATGTGGCCGGGAAGTCCAACCCTGTTGCTGATTGTCTGTCGCGTGTGCTTGTGTATCCTGTGCACCTTGGTGTGGATTTCTCCGCTATGGCTGCCGACCAGCCCAGCGACCCCGACGTCCTTGCCCTTAGGTCAACGCGTACCGGCCTCAAGCTAGAGGATGCTGTGATGCAGGAAGGCAGTCCTGCCCTCCTCTGCGATGTCTCCACTGGCCGTCCCCGCCCCGTTGTTCCAGTGGCCTGGCGCCGTCGAGTTTTCGATTCGATTCACTCCCTCTCGCACCCTGGAGTTTGGGCGTCGGTGAAGTTGGTCGGTTCCAAGTTCGTCTGGCCTGGCCTCCGCAAGGACGTCAAGGGGTGGGCAGCTGCATGTGTAGTGTGCCAGCGCGCTAAGGTCCACCAGCACACTAAATCACCCCTCGAACCGTTTCCGATCCCGGCCAGACGTTTCGACCACGTGCATGTGGACTTGGTGGGCCCTCTACCTTCTTCACAGGGTTTTACGCACCTGCTCACAATGGTAGATGGCCAGAGGCTGTCCCTCTATCCTCCACAACATCCTCGGATGTTGCACGCGCTTTTCTGTCCTCCTGGGTCGCCCGTTTCGGCACTCCGTCAGATATCACCTCAGACAGGGGCCCCCAGTTCATGTCAGAGCTCTGGTCGGCACTTGCGTGATCCTTGGGTGTGCAGGTACACCGCACTACCGCGTATCACCCTCAGGCTAACGGCTTGTGTGAACGTTTTCACCGGTCGCTCAAGGCAGCGCTGCGCTCTCAGATGGTAACTGGGTGGACCGTTTATCTTGGGTTATGCTCGGGTTGCGTTCGGCTCCTAAGGAGGACCTCGACGCTTCGCCCACTGAGCTGGTGCTCGGTCAGCCGCTCCGCGTCCCTGGGGAATTTTTGCCTGGGAGTTCCGCTCCGCGACCCCGTCCGGCCGTTTATCCTTTTTTGTCCGACAGCACTCGGGTTCCAGACCCCGTTCACCATTGTTTTCCGCGGTCGTTCGCGCCTGCGGAGCTCATGTCGGCTCGTTTTGTTTTTGTACGGCATGAGGCTCACCGCTCGCCCCTCCAACCCCCATACGATGGCCCATTTCGGGTTCTTGAGACAGGTCCTAAGGGTTTTGTGCTGGATATGGGTGGGCGTAGGGAGCGTGTCACGCTTGATAGCTTAAACCGGTGCACAGGGTGGCAGGCGAAGTTGTGTTTCCGGCCCAGGTTCCCCGTCGGGGTCGTCCTCCTTCCAGGATCCCGGCAGTGTCTTCACGGGTTCAGCGTTCTGCTTCTCAGCCGACTTTGGACTGTGTTTCACCTACTGTTTCGGCTGAGGGACAGCGCAGCTGTTATGGCAGGCTGCTTAAGCCTCCAGTGAGACACTAATTTTCTTTCCAGGAGCCCCTTCTGGGTGTTCGGCGGACACTAGGGGCTATGCCTCTCACCTAGCAGGACTGTGGGCTGGAGGCGTGGTTTACGTTCCCGGGCTCTCTGGTGCAGGGTTGTTCCTGCTGCAGTTGGTTTTTGGAGTTGAGGAATAAACATCAAACTCGCCTTCGTCTGCTGTGTTTTTCTCATCCTGCCACACTACCATTAATCTCTAATTAATATTCTACCATTAACCTCTAATTAATTTTTCTACCATTAATCTGTAATTAATATTCTACCATTAATCTAAATTGACTCCGGAAGAGTCCAGCCCCTCTCCAGGTGTTTGGTACCAGAGCCCATGCTATGTGTGGAGGTGAGCCCAACTATGTCTAGTTGGTACCGCTCAACCTCTTGCACCAGCTCAGACTCCTTCCCTGCCAGAGAGGTGACATTCCACGTCCCGAGGACCAATCTGCGATGCCAAAAGTCGGCACGCCCCTGTCCCCGCCTTTGCCTGCCGCCCGGCCTGCCTTGCACCCTACCCCAATTACTTTTCTGGAGTTGGCCAAGGTGACAGGCGCTGGGCAGGTGTGGGGGTACTCACAAGTCCCTGGTTGAGCGCTGCCGTGTTGGAGTTCTCCCAGGGGAATGAGAGGGTCGCCTCTATACGACTGCGAGTCGCTCTGACTGTTGTGTGTGCTTATGCACCGAATAGCAGTTTGGAGTATCTGGCCTTCTTGGAGTCTCTGGGTGGTGTCCTGGATAGGGCTCCGCCTCGGGACTTTATAGTTCTGCTCGGGGACTTCAACGCTCACGTGGGCAATGAAAGAAGAAACCTGGAGGGAGCGTGATTGGGAGGAACGGCCTCCCCAATCTAAACCCCAGCGGTGCCTTGTCATTGGACTTCTGTGCGTGTCATGGATTGGCAATAACAAACACCATGTTCGAACATAAGGTAGTTCATAAGTATACTTGGTACCAGAACACCTTAGGCCGAAGATCAATAATAGACTTTGTGGTTGTATCATCAGATGTGTGGCCATATGTTTTGGACACTCGGGTGAAGAGAGGAGCAGAGCTGTCAACTGATCACCACCTGGTGGTAAGTTGGATCAGTTGGCGGGGAAGGCTGCTGGACAGACCTGGCAAACCCAAACGTGTAGTGAGGGTGAACTGGGAACGTCTGGCGGCGGCCCCTGTCCGTGAGGTCTTCAACTCCCACCTCCGGAAGAAGTTCTCGTGTATCCCGAGGGAGGCTGGGGACATGGAGTCTGAGTGGGCCATGTTCAAAGCCTCTATTGTAGATGTGGCAGGCAGGAGCTGTGGTTATAAAGTCATTGGTGCCTGTCGAGGCGGCAACCTAAGAACCCGCTGGTGGACACTGGTGGTGAGGGAAGCCATCAGGCTGAAGAAGGAAGCCTTTTGGACTTGGTTGGCCCAGGGGTCTCCTGAAGCAGCAGACAGGTACCGGGAGGCCAGAAGGGCTGCCACTTCGGTGGTCACGAAAGCAAAAACTCGGGTGTGGGAGGACTTCAGCTAGGCTATAGAGGAGGACTTTCGGTTGGCCTCAAGGAAGTTCTGGGAAACCATCCAGCGACTCAGGAAGGGGAAGCAGGGCTGGACTCAGGCTTTGTTCAGCCGGGGAGGGGAACTGTTGACCCGGACTGGGGATGTTGTCGAGCGATGGAAAGAACACTTTGAGGAGCTCCTGAACCCGACTAACACATCCTCAGTGAAGGAGGTAGAGTCTGAAGACTCAGGGGAAGCCCCATCCATATCCATATCCCTGGCAGAGGTCTCTGAGGTAGTTAAAAAGCTCCTCGGTGGCAAGGCGCCGGGTGTGGATGAGATTCGCCCTGAGATGCTGAAGGCTCTGGACATTGTTGGGCTGTCTTGGATGATATTCCTCTTCAGCATTGCCTGGAGGTTGAGGGCAGTACCTGTGGAGTGGCAGATTGGGGTGGTGGTTCCCTTATTCAAAAAGGGGGACCGGAGGGTGTGCTCCAATTATCAGGGCATCACATTGCTCAGCCTCTCTGGGAAAGTCTACACTAGGGTGCTGGAAAAGAGGCTCCAACCTATTGTCGAACCTCGGATCCAGGAGGAACAATGCGGACTCTGTCCTGGCCGTGAAACATCAGACCAACTCTTTACCCTTGCGGAAGTGCTGAGGGGGGCATGGGAGTTTGACCAGCCAGTCTGCAAGTGTTTTGTGGACTTGGAGATGGCTTACGACCGTGTACCCCGGGGCACTCTGTGGGGGGTACTGCGGGAGTATGGGGTACCGGAGCAGTTGGTACAAGCCATTCGGTCCTTGTATAACCAAAGTGAGAGCTGTGTCCACATTCTTGGCACAAAGTAAAACACGTTTACGGTGGGTGTCGGACTCCGCCAAGGTTGTAGCTCGTCTCCGATTCTGTTTGTGATATTCATGGACAGGATCTCAAGGCACAGCCAAGGTGAGGAGTGTGTCCGTTTTGGGAACCTCAGAATTGCATCTTTGCTCTTCACAGATGATGTGGTTTTGTTGGCTACATCAGAACGCGACCTCCAGCACGCACTGGGGTGGTTTGCAGCTGAGTGTGAAATGGCCGTGATGAGAGTCAGTACCTCCAAGTCTGAGGCCATGGTTCTCTACCGGAAAATGGTGGATTGCTCCCTCTGGGTTGGGGATGAGTTGTTGCCTCAAGTGAAGGAGTTCAAGTATCTCGGGGTTTTTTTCACGTGTGAGAGTAGGATGGAGCGGGAGATTGACAGGTGGATTGGTGCAGCATCAGCAGTAATGTGAACATTGTGCCAGATCGTTGTGGTGAAGAAGGAGCTGAGCCGGAAGGCAAAGCTCTCAATTTACTATTCAATCTTCCTTCCAACCCTCACCTATGGTCATGAGCTTTGGGTAGTAACCGAAAGGGTGAGATCGTGGATACAAGCGGCTGAAATGAGTTTCCTCCGTAGGGTGTCTGGCCTCAGTCTTAGAGACAGGGTGAGGAGCTCGGACATCTGGAGGGCGCGTGGAGTAGAGCCACTGCTCCTTCGCGTCGAAAGGAACCAGTTGAGGTGGTTTGGGCATCTGATTAGGATGCCTCCTGGGTGCCTTACCGGGCACAGCCAACTGGGAGGAGACCTTGGGGTAGATCCAGAGCTTGCTGGAGGGACTACATGTCCAAGCTAACCTGGGAACGCCTTGGGATCCCCCAGGAGGAGCTGGAGGGCGTTGCTGGGGGGAGGGACGTCAGGAGTGCCCTACTTATCTGGCTGCCACCGCGACCTGACCCCGGAGAAGCGGCTGAAGATGAATGCATGAATGAATAATCTCTAATTAATATTCTACCATTAACCTCTAATCAATATTTCTGCCATTAATCTATAATTAATGTTCTACCATTAATGTCTAATTAAAATTCTACCATTAACCTCTCATTAATAGTCTACCATTAATCTCTGGTTAATATTCTACCATTAACCTCTAATTAATATTCTACCATTAATCTCTAAGGAAACGTAGTGAGTTGAAAGTTTAATGTTTAAAAAAGGAAACAGAATGTGGAAAACCGGAACATCCAGACTTCTCATGCAGAGGTGAATGATGTGAAGTTAAAACCGTCATAGTTCAAGAGAAAAACAGGGCAGCCTCACGAGTGCGCTAGCTTTCAGCCAACCCACTACCTCTAAACATATTTCTACTCTATTACACTCTTTGTTATCCTTTTTATTTTACGAATTTTAATTTTAATTTTACCTTTAAAACATGTCCAACACACTACTGAGAATAGATGGATGAATAAACCGACAAATGGTTCAGTTGTAGTGAACGGAGTTCTTTTTAAAGACCATGTAAATCAGTGAGGCTTGGTTGCATGTCTGTTTGTGATAATAAAGTTTCACTGAATTTCTCAGCTTCATGACGTCCACTTCCTGTATGGGCCCTGTCCAGACCTGACTCCCAGCATGCTTTGTGCTTGTCTGCGTACCACTCTGAGAGTCAAGTCCTTCAGTAAGGTCATGGGGTCAGGGGTCAAATACAGCAGTGATGCAGCGCTGCCAGGGTTGCTACTAGAGAAGAATGTGGGTGTGTCCAGATACCTGTGGATGAGTCATGTGACTGCAAAGCTCAGACAGAGGTGAGACAGGTGTGTGTGTGTCAGAGCTGGTGGGCAGACATTTTGTTCCAATTCTGGTTCAACTGGGTTTGATTGACAGACGTTTCACACATCACATACGTGTGCACGCACGCACGCACGCACGCACACACACTCTGTAATGATAGTATATTACATAGAAAGCTCTCTGTGTCTCTCTGTCTCTGTGTGTGTGTCTGTCTCTGTGTCTCTCGCTGTGTCTGTGTGTGTGTCTGTCTCTGTGTCTCTGCTGTCTCCGTGTGTCTCTGTGTGTGTGTTTGGTCTCTGTCTCTGTCTCTCTCTGGCTCTGTGTGTGTGTGTGTGTGTGTGTGTGTCTCTCTGTGTCTGTCTCTGTGTCTCTGTGTCTCTGTGTGTGTGTGTGTGTGTGTGTGTGTCTCTCTCTCTGTTTCTGTCCCTCTCTGTCTCTGTCTGTGTGTGCGTGTGTCTCTCTCTCTGTCTCTCTATCGATCTATCTCTCTCTGTCTCTCTTTCTGTCTGTCTCTGTCAGTTCAGTTCAATTCAATTCAATAGGTGCTTTATTGGCATGACATATGTTTGTGTACATGTTGCCAAAGCATGTAAAACAACAACAACACAACAACAACAATGATTATAATAACAACAACAACAATGATTATGATATCAAACAACAACAGTAGCAATAGGTGCCGTCCCCCACTGTCTCTCAGGTTGTGGCAAGATAATATAAATCTCACTGCAATGCTCGCCGCTGGCCCCCTCCCAGGACCACCCGCAGCTTACCTGCGTCCTCCATGTCCTGCTACTCTGGAATCACATGTTCCAGCTCCTGGACAAAAGCCCGGCGCTGTTTTTCACATTTTTCACATTTAAGGAGGAAGCGCCCCTCTGTCTCCACCTCATCTGTCATGTATTGACCACATGTTTAATGCTCTTTTGGCAACCACGTCTTTTACTGTCTCCCCCTGTCTGTATGTCTGTCTCTCTCTCTATCTTTCTAGCTTGGTGCCCAGTCTGCTGAAGGAGGAGTGTGTTTGTGAGGTGGTGTGGAGGTTACAGCAGTGTCTGTGGACAGAAAGAGGAAGAGGAGGGAGGAGAGACATCTACACCGAGATGCTGGAGGAGACACACCGCTGTCCTCTGATGCTGGTACACACACACAAACACGTACACACACAGGAGCTTGTTATGAGATGTTTATGCATGTGTTAGCATGAGTCAGTGTGTGTTAGTGTGACCCTGTTCTCTGTCGTCCTCACCACCATCCTCCACCTCAACCCTGTTCTCTGTCGTCCTCACCACCATCCTCCATCCTGTTCTCTGTCGTCATCACCACCATCCTCCACCTCAACCCTGTTCTCTGTCGTCCTCACCACCATCCTCCATCCTGTTCTCTGTCGTCATCACCACCATCCTCCACCTCAACCCTGTTCTCTGTCGTCCTCACCACCATCCTCCATCCTGTTCTCTGTCGTCATCACCACCATCCTCCACCTCAACCCTGTTCTCTGTCGTCCTCACCACCATCCTCCATCCTGTTCTCTGTCGTCATCACCACCATCCTCCACCTCAACCCTGTTCTCTGTCGTCCTCACCACCATCCTCCACCGTTCTCTGTCGTCATCACCACCATCCTCCACCATACTCTGTCGTCATCACCACCATCCTCCACCGTTCTCTGTCGTCCTCACCACCATCCTCCACCATTCTCTGTCGTCCTCACCACCATCCTCCACCATTCTCTGTCGTCATCACCACCATCCTCCACCTCAACCCTGTTCTCTGTCGTGCTCACCACCATCCTCCACCGTTCTCTGTCGTCCTCACCACCATCCTCCACCTCAACCCTGTTCTCTGTCGTCCTCACCACCATCCTCCACCGTTCTCTGTCGTCATCACCACCATCCTCCACCATTCTCTGTCGTCATCACCACCATCCTCCACCTCAACTCTGTTCTCTGTCGTCCTCACCACCATCCTCCACCTCAACCCTGTTCTCTGTCGTCCTCACCACCATCCTCCACCGTTCTCTGTCGTCATCACCACCATCCTCCACCATACTCTGTCGTCATCACCACCATCCTCCACCGTTCTCTGTCGTCCTCACCACCATCCTCCACCATTCTCTGTCGTCCTCACCACCATCCTCCACCATTCTCTGTCGTCATCACCACCATCCTCCACCTCAACCCTGTTCTCTGTCGTCCTCACCACCATCCTCCACCGTTCTCTGTCGTCCTCACCACCATCCTCCACCTCAACCCTGTTCTCTGTCGTCCTCACCACCATCCTCCACCGTTCTCTGTCATCATCACCACCATCCTCCACCATTCTCTGTCGTCATCACCACCATCCTCCACCTCAACTCTGTTCTCTGTCGTCCTCACCACCACCCTCCACCTCAACCCTGTTCTCTGTCGTCCTCACCACCATCCTCCACCGTTCTCTGTCGTCATCACCACCATCCTCCACCATTCTCTGTCGTCATCACCACCATCCTCCACCGTTCTCTGTCGTCATCACCACCATCCTCCACCGTTCTCTGTCGTCATCACCACCATCCTCCACCGTTCTCTGTCGTCATCACCACCATCCTCCACCGTTCTCTGTCGTCCTCACCACCATCCTCCACCTCAACCCTGTTCTCTGTCGTCCTCACCACCATCCTCCACCGTTCTCTGTCGTCCTCACCACCATCCTCCACCTCAACCCTGTTCTCTGTCGTCCTCACCACCATCCTCCACCGTTCTCTGTCGTCATCACCACCATCCTCCACCGTTCTCTGTCGTCATCACCACCATCCTCCACCTCAACTCTGTTCTCTGTCGTCCTCACCACCATCCTCCACCTCAACCCTGTTCTCTGTCGTCATCACCACCATCCTCCACCATACTCTGTCATCATCACCACCATCCTCCACCGTTCTCTGTCGTCCTCACCACCATCCTCCACCATTCTCTGTCGTCCTCACCACCATCCTCCACCATTCTCTGTCGTCATCACCACCATCCTCCACCTCAACCCTGTTCTCTGTCGTCCTCACCACCATCCTCCACCGTTCTCTGTCGTCCTCACCACCATCCTCCACCGTTCTCTGTCGTCCTCACCACCATCCTCCACCGTTCTCTGTCGTCATCACCACCATCCTCCACCATTCTCTGTCGTCCTCACCACCATCCTCCACCATTCTCTGTCGTCATCACCACCATCCTCCACCTCAACCCTGTTCTCTGTCGTCCTCACCACCATCCTCCACCGTTCTCTGTCGTCCTCACCACCATCCTCCACCTCAACCCTGTTCTCTGTCGTCCTCACCACCATCCTCCACCGTTCTCTGTCATCATCACCACCATCCTCCACCATTCTCTGTCGTCATCACCACCATCCTCCACCTCAACTCTGTTCTCTGTCGTCCTCACCACCACCCTCCACCTCAACCCTGTTCTCTGTCGTCCTCACCACCATCCTCCACCGTTCTCTGTCGTCATCACCACCATCCTCCACCATTCTCTGTCGTCATCACCACCATCCTCCACCGTTCTCTGTCGTCCTCACCACCATCCTCCACCTCAACCCTGTTCTCTGTCGTCCTCACCACCATCCTCCACCGTTCTCTGTCGTCCTCACCACCATCCTCCACCTCAACCCTGTTCTCTGTCGTCCTCACCACCATCCTCCACCGTTCTCTGTCGTCATCACCACCATCCTCCACCTCAACTCTGTTCTCTGTCGTCCTCACCACCATCCTCCACCTCAACCCTGTTCTCTGTCGTCCTCACCACCATCCTCCACCATTCTCTGTCGTCATCACCACCATCCTCCACCGTTCTCTGTCGTCATCACCACCATCCTCCACCTCAACTCTGTTCTCTGTCGTCCTCACCACCATCCTCCACCTCAACTCTGTTCTCTGTCGTCCTCACCACCATCCTCCACCTCAACCCTGTTCTCTGTCGTCATCACCACCATCCTCCACCTCAACCCTGTTCTCTGTCGTCATCACCACCATCCTCCACCCTGTTCTCTGTCGTCATCACCACCATCCTCCACCTCAACTCTGTTCTCTGTCGTCCTCACCACCATCCTCCACCTCAACTCTGTTCTCTGTCGTCCTCACCACCATCCTCCACCTCAACCCTGTTCTCTGTCGTCATCACCACCATCCTCCACCCTGTTCTCTGTCGTCATCACCACCATCCTCCACCTCAACCCTGTTCTCTGTCGTCATCACCACCATCCTCCACCTCAACCCTGTTCTCTGTCGTCCTCACCACCATCCTCCACCTCAACCCTGTTCTCTGTCATCCTCACCACCATCCTCCACCTCAACCCTGTTCTCTGTCGTCATCACCACCATCCTCCACCTCAACCCTGTTCTCTGTCGTCCTCACCACCATCCTCCACCTCAACCCTGTTCTCTGTCGTCCTCACCACCATCCTCCACCTCAACCCTGTTCTCTGTCGTCATCACCACCATCCTCCATCCTGTTCTCTGTCGTCATCACCACCATCCTCCACCTCAACCCTGTTCTCTGTCGTCCTCACCACCATCCTCCACCTCAACCCTGTTCTCTGTCGTCATCACCACCATCCTCCACCCTGTTCTCTGTCGTCATCACCACCATCCTCCACCTCAACTCTGTTCTCTGTCGTCCTCACCACCATCCTCCACCTCAACTCTGTTCTCTGTCGTCCTCACCACCATCCTCCACCTCAACTCTGTTCTCTGTCGTCCTCACCACCATCCTCCACCTCAACTCTGTTCTCTGTCGTCCTCACCACCATCCTCCACCTCAACCCTGTTCTCTGTCGTCATCACCACCATCCTCCACCTCAACCCTGTTCTCTGTCGTCATCACCACCATCCTCCACCTCAACCCTGTTCTCTGTCGTCCTCACCACCATCCTCCACCTCAACCCTGTTCTCTGTCGTCCTCACCACCATCCTCCACCATTCTCTGTCGTCCTCACCACCATCCTCCACCTCAACCCTGTTCTCTGTCGTCCTCACCACCATCCTCCACCGTTCTCTGTCGTCATCACCACCATCCTCCACCGTTCTCTGTCGTCATCACCACCATCCTCCACCTCAACTCTGTTCTCTGTCGTCCTCACCACCATCCTCCACCTCAACTCTGTTCTCTGTCGTCCTCACCACCATCCTCCACCTCAACCCTGTTCTCTGTCGTCATCACCACCATCCTCCACCTCAACCCTGTTCTCTGTCGTCATCACCACCATCCTCCACCCTGTTCTCTGTCGTCATCACCACCATCCTCCACCTCAACTCTGTTCTCTGTCGTCCTCACCACCATCCCCCACCTCAACTCTGTTCTCTGTCGTCCTCACCACCATCCTCCACCTCAACCCTGTTCTCTGTCGTCATCACCACCATCCTCCACCCTGTTCTCTGTCGTCATCACCACCATCCTCCACCTCAACCCTGTTCTCTGTCGTCATCACCACCATCCTCCACCTCAACCCTGTTCTCTGTCGTCATCACCACCATCCTCCACCGTTCTCTGTCGTCCTCACCACCATCCTCCACCTCAACCCTGTTCTCTGTCGTCCTCACCACCATCCTCCACCGTTCTCTGTCGTCCTCACCACCATCCTCCACCTCAACCCTGTTCTCTGTCGTCCTCACCACCATCCTCCACCGTTCTCTGTCGTCATCACCACCATCCTCCACCGTTCTCTGTCGTCATCACCACCATCCTCCACCTCAACTCTGTTCTCTGTCGTCCTCACCACCATCCTCCACCTCAACCCTGTTCTCTGTCGTTCTCACCACCATCCTCCACCATTCTCTGTCGTCATCACCACCATCCTCCACCGTTCTCTGTCGTCCTCACCACCATCCTCCACCGTTCTCTGTCGTCCTCACCACCATCCTCCACCGTTCTCTGTCGTCATCACCACCATCCTCCACCTCAACTCTGTTCTCTGTCGTCCTCACCACCATCCTCCACCGTTCTCTGTCGTCATCACCACCATCCTCCATCGTTCTCTGTCGTCCTCACCACCATCCTCCACCTCAACTCTGTTCTCTGTCGTCCTCACCACCATCCTCCACCTCAACTCTGTTCTCTGTCGTCCTCACCACCATCCTCCACCTCAACCCTGTTCTCTGTCGTCATCACCACCATCCTCCACCTCAACCCTGTTCTCTGTCGTCATCACCACCATCCTCCACCTCAACCCTGTTCTCTGTCGTCCTCACCACCATCCTCCACCTCAACCCTGTTCTCTGTCGTCCTCACCACAACCCTGTTCTCTGTCGTCCTCACCACCATCCTCCACCTCAACCCTGTTCTCTGTCGTCCTCACCACCATCCTCCACCGTTCTCTGTCGTCATCACCACCATCCTCCACCGTTCTCTGTCGTCATCACCACCATCCTCCACCTCAACTCTGTTCTCTGTCGTCCTCACCACCATCCTCCACCTCAACTCTGTTCTCTGTCGTCCTCACCACCATCCTCCACCTCAACCCTGTTCTCTGTCGTCATCACCACCATCCTCCACCTCAACCCTGTTCTCTGTCGTCATCACCACCATCCTCCACCCTGTTCTCTGTCGTCATCACCACCATCCTCCACCTCAACTCTGTTCTCTGTCGTCCTCACCACCATCCTCCACCTCAACTCTGTTCTCTGTCGTCCTCACCACCATCCTCCACCTCAACCCTGTTCTCTGTCGTCATCACCACCATCCTCCACCCTGTTCTCTGTCGTCATCACCACCATCCTCCACCTCAACCCTGTTCTCTGTCGTCATCACCACCATCCTCCACCTCAACCCTGTTCTCTGTCGTCCTCACCACCATCCTCCACCTCAACCCTGTTCTCTGTCATCCTCACCACCATCCTCCACCTCAACCCTGTTCTCTGTCGTCATCACCACCATCCTCCACCTCAACCCTGTTCTCTGTCGTCCTCACCACCATCCTCCACCTCAACCCTGTTCTCTGTCGTCCTCACCACCATCCTCCACCTCAACCCTGTTCTCTGTCGTCATCACCACCATCCTCCATCCTGTTCTCTGTCGTCATCACCACCATCCTCCACCTCAACCCTGTTCTCTGTCGTCCTCACCACCATCCTCCACCTCAACCCTGTTCTCTGTCGTCATCACCACCATCCTCCACCCTGTTCTCTGTCGTCATCACCACCATCCTCCACCTCAACTCTGTTCTCTGTCGTCCTCACCACCATCCTCCACCTCAACTCTGTTCTCTGTCGTCCTCACCACCATCCTCCACCTCAACTCTGTTCTCTGTCGTCCTCACCACCATCCTCCACCTCAACCCTGTTCTCTGTCGTCATCACCACCATCCTCCACCCTGTTCTCTGTCGTCATCACCACCATCCTCCACCTCAACCCTGTTCTCTGTCGTCATCACCACCATCCTCCACCTCAACCCTGTTCTCTGTCGTCATCACCACCATCCTCCACCTCAACTCTGTTCTCTGTTGTCCTCACCACCATCCACCACCTCAACCCTGTTCTCTGTCGTCCTCACCACCATCCTCCACCTCAACCCTGTTCTCTGTCGTCATTACCACCGTCCTCCACCTCAACCCTGTTCTCTGTTGGCATTACCGCCATCCTCCACCTCAACCCTGTTCTCTGTCATCATTACCACCATCCTCCACCTCAACCCTGTTCTCTGTCATCATTACCAACATCCTCCACCTCAACCCTGTTCTCTGTCATCATTACCATCATCCTCCACTTCAAACCTGTTCGCTGTCGTCATCACCACCATCCGCCACCTCAACCTGGTTATGTCGTCATTACCACCATCCTCCACCTCCACCCTGTTCTCTGTCGTCATCACCACCATCCTCCACCCTGTTCTCTGTCATCATCACCACCATCCTCCACCTCAACCCTGTTCTCTGTCGTCCTCACCACCATCCTCCACCTCAACTCTGTTCTCTGTCGTCATTACCACCGTCCTCCACCTCAACCCTGTTCTCTGTTGGCATTACCGCCATCCTCCACCTCAACCCTGTTCTCTGTCATCATTACCACCATCCTCCACCTCAACCCTGTTCTCTGTCATCATTACCAACATCCTCCACCTCAACCCTGTTCTCTGTCATCATTACCATCATCCTCCACTTCAAACCTGTTCGCTGTCGTCATCACCACCATCCGCCACCTCAACCTGGTTATGTCGTCATTACCACCATCCTCCACCTCCACCCTGTTCTCTGTCGTCATTACCACCATCCTCCACCTCAACCCTGTTTTCTGTCGTCATCACCACCATCCTCCACCTCAAACCTGTTCTCCGTTGTCATTACCACCATCCTCCACCTCAATGCTAGTGTCTGTCATTATTACCACCATCCTCCACCTCAACCCTGTTCTCTGTCATCATTACCATCATCCTCCACTTCAAACCTGTTCGCTGTCGTCATCACCACCATCCGCCACCTCAACCTGGTTATGTCGTCATTACCACCATCCTCCACCTCAACCGTGTTCTCTGTTGTCATTACCGCCATCCTCCAACTCAACCCTGTTCTCTGTCTTCATTACCACCATCCTCCACCTCAAACCTGTTCTCCGTTGTCATTACCACCATCCTCCACCTCAATGCTAGTGTCTGTCATTATTACCACCATCCTCCACCTCAACCCTGTTCTCTGTCATCATCACCACCATCCTCCACTTCAACCCTGTTCTCTGTTGTCATCACCACCATCCTCCACCTCAACCCTGTTCTATGTCGTCATCACCACCATCTGCTAACTCAACCTGGTTCTGTCGTCATTACAACCATCCTCCACCTCAACCCTGTTCTCTGTTATCATTACCACCATCCTCCAACTCAACCCTGTTCTCTTTCGTCATTACCACCATCCTCCACCTCAAACCTGTTCTCTGTCATCATTACCAACATCCTCCACCTCAACTCTGTTCTCTGTCATCATCACCACCATCCTCCACCTCAATCCCGTTCTCTGTCGTCATCACCACCATCCTCTACCTCAACCCTGTTCTCTGTCGTCATTACCACCATCCTCCACCTCAACCCGATTCTGTTGTCATTACCACCATCCTCCACCTCAACCCTGTTCTCTGTTATCATTACTAACATCCTCCACCCCAATACGGTTCTCTGTCATTATAACCACCATCTTCCACCTCAACCCGGTTCTCTTTCATCATTACCACCATCCTCCACCTCAACCCTGTTCTCTGTCGTCATCACCACCATCCTCCACCTCAAACCTGTTCTCCGTTTTCATTACCACCATCCTCCACCTCAACGCTAGTGTCTGTCATTATTACCACCATCCTCCACCTCAACCCTGTTCTCTGTCATCATTACCATCATCCTCCACTTCAAACCTGTTCGCTGTCGTCATCACCACCATCCGCCACCTCAACCTGGTTATGTCGTCATTACCACCATCCTCCACCTCAACCGTGTTCTCTGTTGTCATTACCGCCATCCTCCAACTCAACCCTGTTCTCTGTCTTCATTACCACCATCCTCCACCTCAAACCTGTTCTCCGTTGTCATTACCACCATCCTCCACCTCAATGCTAGTGTCTGCCATTATTACCACCATCCTCCACCTCAACCCTGTTCTCTGTCATCATCACCACCATCCTCCACTTCAACCCTGTTCTCTGTTGTCATCACCACCATCCTCCACCTCAACCCTGTTCTATGTCGTCATCACCACCATCTGCTAACTCAACCTGGTTCTGTCGTCATTACAACCATCCTCCACCTCAACCCTGTTCTCTGTTATCATTACCACCATCCTCCACCTCAATCCCGTTCTCTGTCGTCATCACCACCATCCTCCACCTCAACCCTGTTCTCTGTCGTCATTACCACCATCCTCCACCTCAACCCGATTCTGTTGTCATTACCACCATCCTCCACCTCAACCCTGTTCTCTGTTATCATTACTAACATCCTCCACCCCAATACGGTTCTCTGTCATTATAACCACCATCTTCCACCTCAACCCGGTTCTCTTTCATCATTACCACCATCCTCCACCTCAACCGGGGTCTATGTCGTCATTACCAGCATCCTCCACCTCAACCCTGTTCTCTGTCATCATTACCACCATCCTCCACCTCAACCCTGTTGTCTGTCATCATGACTACCATCCTCCACCTCAACCCTGTTCTCTTTCATCATTACCACCATCCTCCACATCAATCCTGTGTTCTGTTCTCATTACCACCATCCTCCACCTCAACCCTGTTCTCTGTAGTCATTACCACCATCCTGCACCTCAACCCGGTTCTCTGTCGTCATTACCACCATCCTTCACCTGAACCCTGTTCTCTGTCGTCATTACCACCATCCTTCACCTCAACCCTGTTCTCTGTCATCATCACCACCATCCTCCACTTCAACCCTGTTCTCTGTTGTCATCACCACCATCCTCCACCTCAACCCTGTTCTATGTCGTCATCACCACCATCTGCTAACTCAACCTGGTTCTGTCGTCATTACAACCATCCTCCACCTCAACCCTGTTCTCTGTTATCATTACCACCATCCTCCACCTCAATCCCGTTCTCTGTCGTCATCACCACCATCCTCCACCTCAACCCTGTTCTCTGTCGTCATTACCACCATCCTCCACCTCAACCCGATTCTGTTGTCATTACCACCATCCTCCACCTCAACCCTGTTCTCTGTTATCATTACTAACATCCTCCACCCCAATACGGTTCTCTGTCATTATAACCACCATCTTCCACCTCAACCCGGTTCTCTTTCATCATTACCACCATCCTCCACCTCAACCGGGGTCTATGTCGTCATTACCAGCATCCTCCACCTCAACCCTGTTCTCTGTCATCATTACCACCATCCTCCACCTCAACCCTGTTGTCTGTCATCATGACTACCATCCTCCACCTCAACCCTGTTCTCTTTCATCATTACCACCATCCTCCACATCAATCCTGTGTTCTGTTCTCATTACCACCATCCTCCACCTCAACCCTGTTCTCTGTAGTCATTACCACCATCCTGCACCTCAACCCGGTTCTCTGTCGTCATTACCACCATCCTTCACCTGAACCCTGTTCTCTGTCGTCATTACCACCATCCTTCACCTCAACCCTGTTCTATGTCATCATTACCACCATCCTCCACCTCAACCCTGTTCTGTGTCATCATTACCACCATCCTCCACCTCAACCCTGTTCTCTGTTGGCATTACCGCCATCCTCCACCTCAACCCTGTTCTCTGTAGTCATTACCACCATCCTGCACCTCAACCCGGTTCTCTGTCGTCATTACCACCATCCTTCACCTCAACCCGGTTCTCTTTCATCATTACCACCATCCTCCACCTCAACCGGGGTCTGTGTCATCATCACCACCATCCTCCACCTCAACCCTGTTCTCTGTCGTCCTCACCACCATCCTCCACCTCAACTCTGTTCTCTGTCGTCATTACCACCATCCTCCACCTCAACCCTGTTCTCTGTTGGCATTACGGCCATCCTCCACCTCAACCCTGTTCTCTGTCATCATTACCACCATCCTCCACCTCAACCCTGTTCTCTGTCATCATTACCAACATCCTCCACCTCAACCCTGTTCTCTGTCATCATTACCATCATCCTCCACTTCAAACCTGTTCGCTGTCGTCATCACCACCATCCGCCACCTCAACCTGGTTATGTCGTCATTACCACCATCCTCCACCTCCACCCTGTTCTCTGTCATCATTACCACCATCCTCCACCTCAACCCTGTTCTCTGTCGTCATCACCACCATCCTCCACCTCAAACCTGTTCTCCGTTGTCATTACCACCATCCTCCACCTCAACGCTAGTGTCTGTCATCATTACCACCATCCTCCACCTCAACCCTGTTCTCTGTCATCATTACCATCATCCTCCACTTCAAACCTGTTCGCTGTCGTCATCACCACCATCCGCCACCTCAACCTGGTTATGTCGTCATAACCACCATCCTCCGACCTCAACCGTGTTCTCTGTTGTCATTACCGCCATCCTCCAACTCAACCCTGTTCTATGTCATCATTACCACCATCCTCCACCTCAACCCTGTTCTCTGTAGTCATTACCACCATCCTGCACCTCAACCCGGTTCTCTGTCGTCATTACCACCATCCTTCACCTCAACCCGGTTCTCTTTCATCATTACCACCATCCTCCACCTCAACCGGGGTCTGTGTCATCATCACCACCATCCTCCACCTCAACCCTGTTCTCTGTCGTCCTCACCACCATCCTCCACCTCAACCCTGTTCTCTGTCATCATTACCACCATCCTCCACCTCAACCCTGTTCTCTGTCATCATTACCAACATCCTCCACCTCAACCCTGTTCTCTGTCATCATTACCATCATCCTCCACTTCAAACCTGTTCGCTGTCGTCATCACCACCATCCGCCACCTCAACCCGGTTATGTCGTCATTACCACCATCCTCCACCTCAACCGTGTTCTCTGTTGTCATTACCGCCATCCTCCAACTCAACCCTGTTCTCTGTCTTCATTACCACCATCCTCCACCTCAAACCTGTTCTCCGTTGTCATTACCACCATCCTCCACCTCAATGCTAGTGTCTGTCATTATTACCACCATCCTCCACCTCAACCCTGTTCTCTGTCATCATCACCACCATCCTCCACTTCAACCCTGTTCTCTGTTGTCATCACCACCATCCTCCACCTCAACCCTGTTCTATGTCGTCATCACCACCATCTGCTAACTCAACCTGGTTCTGTCGTCATTACAACCATCCTCCACCTCAACCCTGTTCTCTGTTATCATTACCACCATCCTCCAACTCAACCCTTTTCTCTTTCGTCATTACCACCATCCTCCACCTCAAACCTGTTCTCTGTCATCATTACCAACATCCTCCACCTCAACTCTGTTCTCTGTCATCATCACCACCATCCTCCACCTCAATCCCGTTCTCTGTCGTCATCACCACCATCCTCTACCTCAACCCTGTTCTCTGTCGTCATTACCACCATCCTCCACCTCAACCCGATTCTGTTGTCATTACCACCATCCTCCACCTCAACCCTGTTCTCTGTTATCATTACTAACATCCTCCACCCCAATACGGTTCTCTGTCATTATAACCACCATCTTCCACCTCAACCCGGTTCTCTTTCATCATTACCACCATCCTCCACCTCAACCCTGTTCTCTGTCGTCATCACCACCATCCTCCACCTCAAACCTGTTCTCCGTTGTCATTACCACCATCCTCCACCTCAATGCTAGTGTCTGTCATTATTACCACCATCCTCCACCTCAACCCTGTTCTCTGTCATCATCACCACCATCCTCCACTTCAACCCTGTTCTCTGTTGTCATCACCACCATCCTCCACCTCAACCCTGTTCTATGTCGTCATCACCACCATCTGCTAACTCAACCTGGTTCTGTCGTCATTACAACCATCCTCCACCTCAACCCTGTTCTCTGTTATCATTACCACCATCCTCCACCTCAATCCCGTTCTCTGTCGTCATCACCACCATCCTCCACCTCAACCCTGTTCTCTGTCGTCATTACCACCATCCTCCACCTCAACCCGATTCTGTTGTCATTACCACCATCCTCCACCTCAACCCTGTTCTCTGTTATCATTACTAACATCCTCCACCCCAATACGGTTCTCTGTCATTATAACCACCATCTTCCACCTCAACCCGGTTCTCTTTCATCATTACCACCATCCTCCACCTCAACCGGGGTCTATGTCGTCATTACCAGCATCCTCCACCTCAACCCTGTTCTCTGTCATCATTACCACCATCCTCCACCTCAACCCTGTTGTCTGTCATCATGACTACCATCCTCCACCTCAACCCTGTTCTCTTTCATCATTACCACCATCCTCCACATCAATCCTGTGTTCTGTTCTCATTATCACCATCCTCCACCTCAACCCTGTTCTCTGTAGTCATTACCACCATCCTGCACCTCAACCCGGTTCTCTGTCGTCATTACCACCATCCTTCACCTGAACCCTGTTCTCTGTCGTCATTACCACCATCCTTCACCTCAACCCTGTTCTATGTCATCATTACCACCATCCTCCACCTCAACCCTGTTCTGTGTCATCATTACCACCATCCTCCACATCAATCCTGTGTTCTTTTGTCATAACCACCATCCTCCACCTCAACCCTGTTCTCTGTAGTCATTACCACCATCCTGCACCTCAACCCGGTTCTCTGTCGTCATTACCACCATCCTTCACCTCAACCCGGTTCTCTTTCATCATTACCACCATCCTCCACCTCAACCGGGGTCTGTGTCATCATCACCACCATCCTCCACCTCAACCCTGTTCTCTGTCGTCCTCACCACCATCCTCCACCTCAACTCTGTTCTCTGTCGTCATTACCACCATCCTCCACCTCAACCCTGTTCTCTGTTGGCATTACCGCCATCCTCCACCTCAACCCTGTTCTCTGTCATCATTACCACCATCCTCCACCTCAACCCTGTTCTCTGTCATCATTACCAACATCCTCCACCTCAACCCTGTTCTCTGTCGTCATCACCACCATCCTCCACCTCAAACCTGTTCTCCGTTGTCATTACCACCATCCTCCACCTCAACGCTAGTGTCTGTCATTATTACCACCATCCTCCACCTCAACCCTGTTCTCTGTCATCATTACCATCATCCTCCACTTCAAACCTGTTCGCTGTCGTCATCACCACCATCCGCCACCTTCACCTTGTTCGCTGTCGTCATCACCACCAACCACCATCCTCCGACCTCAACCGTGTTCTCTGTTGTCATAACCACCATCCTCCGACCTCAACCGTGTTCTCTGTTGTCATTACCGCCATCCTCCAACTCAACCCTGTTCTATGTCATCATTACCACCATCCTCCACCTCAACCCTGTTCTCTGTAGTCATTACCACCATCCTGCACCTCAACCCGGTTCTCTGTCGTCATTACCACCATCCTTCACCTCAACCCGGTTCTCTTTCATCATTACCACCATCCTCCACCTCAACCGGGGTCTGTGTCATCATCACCACCATCCTCCACCTCAACCCTGTTCTCTGTCGTCCTCACCACCATCCTCCACCTCAACCCTGTTCTCTGTCATCATTACCACCATCCTCCACCTCAACCCTGTTCTCTGTCATCATTACCAACATCCTCCACCTCAACCCTGTTCTCTGTCATCATTACCATCATCCTCCACTTCAAACCTGTTCGCTGTCGTCATCACCACCATCCGCCACCTCAACCTTGTTATGTCGTCATTACCACCATCCTCCACCTCCACCCTGTTCTCTGTCGTCATTACCACCATCCTCCACCTCAACCCTGTTCTCTGCCGTCATCGCCACCATCCTCCACCTCAAACCTGTTCTCTGTTGTCATTACCACCATCCTCCACCTCAAAGCTAGTGTCTGTCATTATTACCACCATCCTCCACCTCAACCCTGTTCTCTGTCATCATTACCATCATCCTCCACTTCAAACTTGTTCGCTGTCGTCATCACCACCATCCGCCACCTCCACCTGGTTATGTCGTCATTACCACCATCCTCCACCTCAACCGTGTTCTCTGTTGTCATTACCGCCATCCTCCAACTCAACCCTGTTCTCTGTCGTCATTACCACCATCCTCCACCTCAAACCTGTTCTCCGTTGTCATTACCACCATCCTCCACCTCAACGCTAGTGTCTGTCATTATTACCACCATCCTCCACCTCAACCTGTTCTCTGTCATCATCACCACCATCCTCCACTTCAACCCTGTTCTCTGTTGTCATCACCACCATCCTCCACCTCAACCCTGTTCTATGTCGTCATCACCACCATCTGCTAACTCAACCTGGTTCTGTCGTTATTACAACCATCCTCCACCTCAACCCTGTTCTCTGTTATCATTACCACCATCCTCCAATTCAACCCTGTTCTCTGTCATCATTACTACCATCCTCCACCTCAACCCTGTTCTCTGTCATCATCACCACCATCCTCCACCTCAATCCCGTTCTCTGTCGTCATCACCACCATCCTCCACCTCAACCCTGTTCTCTGTCGTCATTACCACCATCCTCCACCTCAACCCGATTCTGTTGTCATTACCACCATCCTCCACCTCAACCCTGTTCTTTGTTATCATTACTAACATCCTCCACCCAATACGGTTCTCTGTCATTATAACCACCATCTTCCACCTCAACCCGGTTCTCTTTCATCATTACCACCATCCTCCACCTCAACCGGGGTCTATGTCGTCATTACCACCATCCTCCACCTCAACCCTGTTGTCTGTCATCATGACCACCATCCTCCACCTCAACCCTGTTCTCTTTCATCATTACCGCCATCCACCACATCAATCCTGTGTTCTGTTCTCATTACCACCATCCTCCACCTCAACCCTGTGCTCTGTAGTCATTACCACCATCCTGCACCTCAACCCGGTTCTCTGTCGTCATTACCACCATCCTTCACCTCAACCCTGTTCTCTGTCGTCATTACCACCATCCTTCACCTCAACCCTGTTCTATGTCATCATTACCACCATCCTCCACATCAATCCTGTGTTCTGTTGTCATAACCACCATCCTCCACCTCAACCCTGTTCTCTGTAGTCATTACCACCATCCTGCACCTCAACCCGGTTCTCTGTCGTCATTACCACCATCCTTCACCTCAACTCTGTTCTCTGTCGTCATTACCACCATCCTTCACCTCAACCCTGTTCTCTGTCGTCATTACCACCATCCTGCACCTCAACCCTGTTCTCATTCGTTATTACCCCCATCCTTCACCTCAACCCTGTTCTCGGTCGTCATTACCACCATCCTCCACTTCAACCCTCTTCTCTGTCGTCATTACCATCATCCTGCACCTCAACCCTGTTCTCTGTCGTCATTACCTCCACCTCAGCCAGGTTAGTCTGATTCAAACAGAATTCAAGTTTGGGTGAAGATGTACTGTTTATTGACAATGTTATTCAGCTTTCTCTTTTTCTCAGTTTTCACAAAGAGGCGGAACTTTATCTTTAAAACTTAATACTTCTAGTTTGTTGAGACTTTCTGAGAAGTGGATCTATTTTAAAAGACTATTATTTTGGTCTTTCTCATGTGTTATTGTCTGAGTTCAGGTGGGGTATCAGGTCCAGGTTGTGCTTTAAACATGGTTCTACAGGTTCTTATTGTCTGGTTCAGGTGGGTATCGGGTCCAGGTTGTGCTGTAAACACGGTTCTACATGTTCTTATTGTCTTGTTCAGGTGGGTGTCAGGTTCAGGTTGTGCTGTAAACATGGTTCTACAGGTTCTTATTGTCTGGTTCAGGTGGGTATCAGGTCCAGGTTGTGCTGTAAACATGGTTCTACAGGTTCTTATTGTCTGGTTCAGGTGGGTATCAGGTCCAGGTTGTGCTGTAAACATGGTTCTACAGGTTCTTATTGTCTGGTTCAGGTGGGTATCAGGTCCAAGTTGTGCTGTAAACACGGTTCTACATGTTCTTATTGTCTGGTTCAGGTGGGTATCAGGTTCAGGTTGTGCTGTAAACACGGTTCTACAGGTTCTTATTATCTGGTTCAGGTGGGTATCAGGTCCAGGTTGTGCTGTAAACATGGTTCTACAGGTTCTTATTGTCTGGTTCAGGTGGGTATCAGGTCCAGGTTGTGTTGTAAACACGGTTCTGCAGGTTTTTATTGTCTGGTTCAGGTGGAGTATCAGGTCCAGGTTGTGCTTTAAACATGGTTCTACAGGGTCTTATTGTCTGGTTCAGGTGGGGTATCAGGTCCAGGTTGTGCTGTAAAAAATTTGCCTGTACTTTTATTTTATTTATTTTTTGTGGGGGGGTGGTGGTGGAGATTTTATTGTTTTATTGTGTGAAGCACTTTGTGTTACATTTGTTTTGTGTGAAAAGTGCTATACAAATCAAATCGGATTGATTGATTGATTGATTGATTGATTGATTGATTGATTGATTGATTGATAAACACGGGTCAACAGGTTCATGTCTGTGTCATGTAGACAGGGACGCCACAGTGGCACATTATTTCATTTAAATGAAGAATAAAGATGGACTTACACTGCTGCCCCTCTCTCTGTCTGTCTCTCTCTCTGTCCCTCATGCTCTTTCCCTCTCTATATCTCTGTCTTGCTCTCTGTCTCTGTGTCTCTGTGTGTAGTACCATGTGGATCCAGCAGTGTGTGAATGTGTTGGTGTCAGGGAGTGTGTGCATGTCCTCCATGCTGAGTGCTGGTTTGGTGTGTCTCTGTGCTCTCTGCTGCCTCCTGCTGGAAGCAGCCTGACTCAGCACCAGCTCAACCTGGAACTCTCCTGGACCTTCAGAACCTCCAGAACCACAGCTCACTGCACCGGGCCCGACCTGCCACATGTCAACACACACAGGTATCCGATCACATGACCCACATTCACCACCTCTGACTGTTGGAGAGAGACAGAGACAGAGACAGGGTCAGTGAGTAACCAAAACACTCGATTTTTCTTGTTTTTTTTTTCTTTTTCTTTTTGTCTGTTTGTTGTTGTTTTTTGTGTTTAGTTCTCTGTCGACCTGTTTTGCTTTGGCAACATTGTAATTAATGCAGTCATGCCAATAAAACATCACTGAATTTAATTGACAGAGAGACAGACAGACAGACAGACAGAGAGAGAGACAGACAGAGAGACAGAGAGAAGTTGCAGCAAGATTTATATTTTCCTGCCACAACCTGAGAGACAGTGGGAGACAGCACCTATTGCTACTATTGTTGTTTGATATCATAATCATTGTTGTTGTTGCTGTTATTATTATAATCATTGTTGTGTTGTGTTGTTTTGTTTTACATGCTTTGGCAATATGTACACAAATGTATGTCATGCCAATAAAGCAAATATTGAATATTGACAAAGAGAGACAGAGAGAGAGAGACAGAGACCTTTTTTGACCTTTAACTGAGCTTTAAATGGTTCAATTCTTCATTCACATCAAGATAACAACATTAGCACAAATACTCATATCTACTACTACTACTACTACTACTTTTGGCTGCTCCCGTTAGGGGTCGCCACAGCGGATCATCCGTTTCCATCTCTTCCTGTCTTCTGCGTCTTCCTCTGTCACACCAGCCACCTGCATGTCTTCCCTCACCACATCCATAAACCTCCTCTTTGGCCTTCCTCTTCTCCTCTTCCCTGGCAGCTCCATATTCAGCATCCTTCTCCCAATATACCCAGCATCTCTCCTCCACACATGTCCAAGCCATCTCAATCTTGCCTCTCTTGCTTTGTCTCCAAACCGTCCAACCTGAGCGGTCCCTCTAATATAATCGTTCCTAATCCTGTCCTTCTTCGTTACTCCCAGTGAAAATCTTAGCATCTTCAACTCTGCCACCTCCAGCCCCGCCTCCTGTCTTTTCGTCAGTGCCACTGTCTCCAAACCATACAACATAGCTGGTCTCACAACCATCTTGTAAACTTTCCCTTTAACTCTTGCTGATACCCTTCTGTCGCAAATCACTCCTGACACACTTCTCCACCCACTCCAACCTGCCTGCACTCTCTTTTTCACCTCTCTACTGCACTCCCCGTTACTTTGGACAGTTGACCCCAAGTATTTAAACTCAAATGCCTTTGTCACCTCCACTCCTTGCATCCTGACCATTCCACTGTCCTCTCTCTCATTCACGCATAGGTATTCCGTCTTGCTCCTACTGACTTTCATTCCTCTTCTCTCCAGTGCATACCTCCACCTCTCCAGGCTCTCCTCAACCTGCACCCTACTCTCGCTACAGATCACTATGTCATCCGCGAACATCATCGTCCATGGAGACTCCTGCCTGATCTTGTCCGTCAACCTGTCCATCACCATTGCAAACAAGAAAGGGCTAAGAGCCGATCCTTGACGTAATCCCACCTCCACCTTGAACCCTTCTGTCATTCCAACCGCACACCTCACCACTGTCACACCTCCCTCATACATATCCTGCACCACTCCTACATACTTCTCTGCAACTCCCGACTTCCTCATACAATACCACCTCCTCTCTCGGCACTCTGTCATAAGCTTTCTCTAAATCTACAAAGACACAATGCAACTCTTTCTGGCCTTCTCTATACTTCTCAATCAACATTCTCAAAGCAAACATCACATCTGTGGTGCTCTTTCCTGACATGAAACCATACTGCTGCTCGCTGATCGTCATCTCTCCTCTTAACCTAGCTTCTATTACTCTTTCCCAAATCTTCATGCTGTGGCTGATCAACTTTATACCTCTGTAGTTGTTACAGTTCTGCACATCGCCCTTGTTCTTGAAAATCGGTACCAGTATGCTTCTTCTCCACTCCTCAGGCATCCTCTCACTTTCCAGGATTGTGTTAAACAATCTAGTTAAAAACTCCACTGCCATCTCTCCTAAACATCTCCATGCCTCCACAGGTATGTCATCAGGACCAACTGCCTTTCCACTCTTCATCCTCTTCATAGCTGCCCTCACTTCCTCCTTGCTAATCCGCTGAACTTCCTGATTCACTATCCCTACATCATCCAACCTTCTCTCTCTCATTTTCTTCATTCATCAGCCCCTCAAAGTATTCCTTCCACCTTCTTAGCACACTCTCCTTGCTTGTCAGCACATTTCCATCTCTATCCTTGATCGCCCTAACTTGCTGCACATCCTTTGCAGCTTGGTCCCTCTGTCTAGCCAATCGGTACGAGTCCTTTTCTCCTTCCTTAGTGTCTAACCTGTCATACAACTCACCATACGCCTTTTCCTTTGCCTTTGCCACCTCTCTCTTTGCTTTACGCTGCATCTCCTTGTACTCCTGTCTACTTTCTTCATCTCTCTGACTATCCCACTTCTTCTTTGCCAACCTTTTCCTCTGTATAATTTGCTGTACTTCCTCATTCCACCACCAAGTCTCCTTGTCTTCCTTCCTCTGTCCTGATGACACACCAAGTACCTTCCTAGCTGTCTCCCTCACTATTTCTGCAGTGGTTTTCCAGCCATCTGGCAACTCTTCACTACCACCCAGTGCCTGTCTTAACTCCTGCCTGAACTCCACACAACAGTCTTCCTTCTTCAACTTCCACCATTTGATCTTCGGCTGTGTCTTCACTCGCTTCCTCTTCTTGGTCTCCAAAGTCATCCTACAGACCACCATCCGATGCTGCCTAGCTACGCTCTCCCCTGTCACCACTTTGCAGTCTCCAATCCCTTTTAGATGGCGCCTTCTACATAAGATATAGTCCACCTGTGTGCACTTTCCTCCACTCTTGTACGTCACCCTGTGTTCCTCCCTCTTCTTGAAATATGTATTCACCACAGCCATTTCCATCCTTTTCGCAAAATCGACCACCATCTGTCCTTCCACATTTCTCTTCTTGACTCCATACCTTCCCATCACCTCCTCATCACCTCTGTTCCCTTCACCAACATGTCCATTGATGTCCGCTCCAATCACCACTCTCTCCTCCTTGGGTACCCTCTCCACCATGTCGTCCAACTCACTCCAGAATTCTTCTTTCTCGTCCATCTCACACCCAACTTGCGGGGCATATGTGCTGATAACATTCAGCAATAAACCTTCGATTTCCAGCTTCATACTCATCACTCTGTCTGACACTCTCTTCACCTCCAGCACGCTCTTGACATACTCTTCCTTCAGAATTACCCCTACCCCATTACTCCTCCCATTCACACCATGGTAGAAGAGTTTGAACCCACCTCCGATACTCCTGGCCTTACTCCCCTTCCACCTGGTCTCTTGCACACACAGTATGCCTACCTTTCTTCTTTCCATCATGTCAGCCAGCTCTCTCCCTTTACCAGTCATAGTGCCAACATTCAAAGTTCCAACTCTCACCTCCACATGCCTACCCTTCCTCCTCTCTAGCTGCCTCTGGACATGCTTTCCCCCTCTCCTTCTCCTTCGCCCAACAGTAGCATAGTTTCCACCGACACCCTGCTGGTTAACAGTACCGGTGGCGGTCGTTGGTAACCCGGGCCTCGACCGATCCGGTATGTAAGTCTTATTTATGATCCGCATATTTGATTCGGCAAAGATTTTACGCCGGATGCCCTTCCTGACGCAACCCTCCCCATTTGTCCGGGCTTGGGACCGGCACTAAGGATGCACTGGCTTGTGCATCCTCAGTGGCTGGGTTAGCACAAATACTCATATACACAGTGAAAATTACAACAGTCTCCATACACAGTAACAACAGAGGCAGACACACCTGCCCTTACTTGTTTCAGAACTTAAGAAGAAGTTTTCTACACGGGCAACTACGTTAACCAGTCGACTAACAGGTCGGACCCTTTAGTTCAAAAACATGAACTCAATTTTTCAGCCGAGAGAGAGAGAGACAGACAGACAGACAGACAGACAGAGAGAGACAGGGAGAGAGAGAGATGGAGAGAGATGGTGTGAGAGAGGGAGAGAGAGAGAGAGATGGAGAGAGACCTTGACTTTTAAAATAACTTTTATTTACATCACAGTAAAAAAACTAATACTCCATTCTCATCAAGTCAACATTAAATAAACTGATGAACTAGAAAAACAAAAATACATGTATCATTACTCAATCAAAACTCACACACGTGACCATAATGAATTAGAAATTGAGAACAAGTGACACATCTTCACTTAGTGAACATAAAACATGTCGTAACCCCCACAAAGCCCTGACAGAGTCCAGATTACTGGTCAGGGTGTAGAAAGCGTGTTCTACCCTCAGACGAGCCGCCACCAAACCCTTCAGCCTCTGCACCACATCAGTCCAGCCCTGACCTAGCATCTGATTCTTGCTGGTCTTCCAGATCGCTAGCTTAGCAGTGCCGGGCAGAAAATTGACTAGGACCAGGAGCAGCCTTTATCTTGCCGTGTATTTCGGCCCAAAAACAGTACAGTCCTGCAGTACCCTAAATAAGCCCACCAATCGAGGACAAGAGATCACTAAATGCTCTAACGTTTCCCTCTGAGTGCAGAAAGGGCAGTCCTCCCCAGTGCTTGGGTCTAGGTGAGCCCTGTGTCTGTTCATAGCTATTGCTCCATGTATAATCCTCCACTGGAGGTGAGCCATCCGTTTCTCAACAGGAGGCTTATACAGGACCCTCCACCTGCCCTTAGGGGTACAGTCTGAAGCAAAAACCTCAGTCCATCTTGACTCCCTGACTTCAGCCAGAGAGCGAAGGTTGAGTACCTTCACACAGCTGTAGTAAAGCTGCTTCTTCCCACAAGAGCTGAAACTACCCAGCACTGGTGTAATCAGGGAAAGAAGCAGTCCGCTCCCCCCTCGCCATGCCCCAAATGCAGGATTGACGATCAGGGAGGGGAAAATGTACTCATTGTCATCATCCCATAGAGCATGATTTTCGGCAAACGCCCTCAGTGGCCCAGGCATGGACTCCCAGACTTCCTCCACAACTTCTTCAGCACTCTGGAGGACCTGATGTTGATGGTGCCACCAAGTGTTTCCAAGGATGTCATCGTAAGATGGCCCAAGTTATTAACTATCAGAGCTCTTCCCCTGTAGGACAGCTGGTGTAGCATCCAATTCCATTTAGACAGTCTGGCTTCCACCTTCTCCAGCACTCCCCCCCCAGTTCTGCCTCTGAAAGTCCTCACTTCCCAAATATACTCCCAGAACTTTAATACCTCTTACCCCCCACCTAAGATTCCCAGGAAGACTAGGAGCACTCCCCAAGTCCCACTGACCCACCAAACAAGCCTCACTTTTTCCCCAGTTGACTTTAGCTGAAGAAGCCTTTTCATACAAGGCCAGGCTTTCTTTCAATTCCTGAACATCTCCCTCTCCCTGGACAAAAACACTGACATCATCAGCGTATGCTGATACAACAACCAAAGGGTGTTGAGCTAGTTCTGGCAGAGAGAGACCCCTAAGCCTGCTCCTCAACCTACATAGGAGAGGCCCAATGGCAATGCTGCAGAGCTGGCCTGAGATGGGCAGCCCTGCCTAATCCCTCTCCCAACTGGCACAGGACAGCTCAACCCTCCCCCCACCTTCACTACACAACACACACCACTATACAACAGCTTTATCCAGGACAGGAACCCCTCCCCAACACCAAAGGCCTGCAAAGTGGAGAAAAGAAAAGTGTGATCTACATGGTCAAAAGCCTTCTCTTGGTCGATGGACAAGATACCAACATTTATATCATATAGTTTACATACATTAAACACATCTCTCATCAAAAATAAATTATCTATCATAGACCTGTCTGGAACACAATAGGATTGATCTGCAACAATCAATAGGTCAATAAACAATTTCAATCTGTTAGACAAAACTTTGGAGAGGATTTTACAGTCTGCACATAAAATAAAAGACTGGTCTCCAGTTTTCCAAAAGGGCTAAATCTCCGCTCTTAGGCAGCAGAGAGAGAACTGCACGCCTGCAAGAAGGAGGAAGTGTCCCCTTTTTTAAAGCACTCTTTAAACATGTGCTGAAGATCCTGTCCCAAAACACTCCAGAAGTGTTTAAAGAAGTCGGATGGTAAGCCGTCTATTCCTGGAGCCTTGCCCAACGCCATCTGAGACACCACAGCAGTCAGTTCATCTAGCGTTATGTCCATGCTCAATGTATGCTGTTCTGCTGGACTCAGCTGGGGAAGGCCCTGTAAAAGCTCTGCAGCAGAGTCCACATCATAGCCCTCTGCCCTGAACAAGTCTGTGTAGAAGTCCACTGCATGCTTCCTCATCTCAGCGGAATCTGTGGTCACCTTTCCATTAGGGAGACGAAGAAACACCATCTGTTTTTGTTTTATTTTTTTTTAACCACTGACTTCTCTAAATTAAAGAAGAAAGCAGTTGGTGCATCCATGTCTTGGAGTCTGGTGAAGCGTGCTCAGACTAAAGCTCCTTTAGCTCTCTCTCGCAGGAAGGAGTTCAGCTGATGTCTTTTACCGTGTAAGAGATTATGCTGCTGATCAGGCTGTGAGGTGGAAACATCTTTCAGGTCTCTTATCTCATTTTCTAAATCCTGTACAGCCTTCTTAATGTTGGCTGTGGAATTGTATGTGTATTGCTGGCAACCCTGATTTGGGTCTTTCCTACCTCCCACCATTAAGTTAGGGAAATAAAATTGTCTTTCTTAGATCGCCAACAATCCCAAAACAATTTAAAGTTTTCACAAAAATTGTGATCATGTAGTAATTTAACGTTAAAATGCCAAAACAATTTGGGTTTTCTAGTGGGAGATAAGATCAGCTCCATTCAAACTACATGATGATCCGTAAAAGCAACCGGGTGGATCTGACAATTAACAACTCGAGTTGTAAAGGAGCTAAACACGTAAGACCTGTCCAATCTAGCTACACTAACTCTGCCATCTGGCACTTTGACCCAAGTGTACTGTCTGACTGAAGGGTGTTTTATCCTCCACACATCAACCAAATCAGATTTCTTTCAGACATGGGACAAAACAAGTATGACTGAAGGTGTGGCTCCTCTCCAGTCCTATCTAAGGTAAAGTCAGTGCAGCAATTCCAGTCTCCATCCAATCCAATCCAATACACCCTCCAGGATTAATGCCACCCAATTTGTTCTGCAACATCTTAAAGAGCCCTCCGCGCTCAGAGCCATTGTTTGGCACATAAACATTAATAAAAATAAACTTAAACTCCGCTATTTCCGCTGTCACCATAAGGACCCTGCCCTTCACAATCTCCATGCTGGACAAGATGTTCACATTTAAGGCAGGAGAAAATAAAATGGCAGCTCCTGCACTAAAATTTGCCCTGTCGCTAAGGACATGCTTCCCTGCCCACCATAAGCCCCAGTCTATTTCATTCAGGCTGTCACTGTGTGTTTCTTGTAGAAAAACCACATCCAGTCCTTTCTGTGTGATTACTTCTGTTATTAAGGCTCTTTTCTGTGCATCTCTACCCCCATTCATGTTTATTGAAGCCACCCTGAAACCCTGCATAGCAGGACAAGAAAGACAGACCAGTGAGAAATCAGACAGAAAGACACAGCTGAGAAGAAACACCAAGTGTTGTATGATCATGGTACATCTAAACTGAGTTTCATCTTCTTCACCATTTCTGCCATAGGCACCTTCACATCTCTCCTTAGACCAGGGGCATGTTTCTTTAGATGGTAATATTTCTTGCTATCCAGCACATCCAACCCCACAGCCTGCCGCAGTGTAGTAACGGACCAACCCCACATCCTGCCGCAGTATAGTAACTGACTGAATGAATTTGTCAGCATCAGGAAAAAAATCCATGACATTCACCAATTTGCCATATGTCTCATCTAAAAAACTGTTAATCTCCTCCAGTGAGTACACATTTACACTCTGAGATCCACTGTCCGCTGCAGAAACATCAGATTCAGCTTCACACTCCATACCAGTCACACTGTCACACTACTCAGCAGGCTTCACCACCTGCTCCTCTGCCCCGCTGTTCATTACAACCTGCAGCTTCTCTGCCCCCTGTACTGAAACCTGCTCTGACCTCCCCATGTCGTCTTCCCTCTGCACTGTCCTGACCACAAAGTCAGCCTCCACCCCCCCCCCCCCCTGCTAAATTATCTGTAGACACAGAGCCGCACGCACCGGCGGCCCTGACCACGGAGCCACCAGCCTCACTCTGCACAGGGGGCGGGGCCTCAGGCAGCGTCTGCCACCCGCTGCCTCCCTCCCCATTGTCAGCTGCAGCAGCCCGATGCTCGCCAACGTCAGCCACATCGGCCCACTGCTCACCACCGTCAGCTACCTCGTCCGCAGTGGCCTGGTACCCGCCACTGTCAGCCACATTGGGCACAGCGGCCTTTTGCCCGCCACTGTCGGCCATATCAGGCGCAGCGGCCCGCTGCTCCCCTCCCCGTTGTCACACACATCAGCCGCAGCAGACCCCGCTGCGTGCTGTCTATAAACACTTCCTAGTCCCGGAGCCAGCATACACCATTTAGAAACCCTCCTCGTGCTTAACACGGGAAGAGACGGTCAGTGTTTGGGTCGGAGAGTCCAAATACATGAACACCTGTCTCCTCAGAGACTGAACATGCGTCAGTCTGGCGTCCTCACACCCCAGATTCACCGTCCCGAACCCACTCGCCAGCTTCCCGAAGCGCCTCAGTTCTTGGGCCAGCGCCTCGTTGGAAATAAAAGGAGGGATTCCGGACACGGTGATCCGGGTGGAGGGCACCGCCAGCGGGGAAACGAGTGTAAACCCATCGTTCACGAGCAAGTGGTTTTCTATCAGCTGGTAGACCAATCCCGGTTCCTTTAAAAATACAACCACCGCTTTATTCATCCGTGAAGCAAACGAGATGTTTCCATGCCCCACCTGGTCTCCTACCGCCAACACCACCCGCTGCACCGTGGTACTGGGCCGCCACCGGCACCTGCTGCACCGTGGTACTGGGCCACCACCGGCACCTGCTCCACCGTGGTACTGGGCCACCACCGGCACCTGCTGCACCGTGGTACTGGGCCACCACCGGCACCTGCTCCACCGTGGTACTGGGCCACCACCGGCACCTGCTGCACCGTGGTACTGGGCCGCCACCGGCACCTGCTCCACCGTGGTACTGGGCCGCCAACACCACCTGCTGCACCGTGGTACTGGGCCGCCACCGGCACCTGCTGCACCGTGGTACTGGGCCGCCACCGGCACCTGCTCCACCGTGGTACTGGGCCACCACCGGCACCTGCTGCACCGTGGTACTGGGCCACCACCGGCACCTGCTGCACCGTGGTACTGGGCCACCACCGGCACCTGCTGCACCGTGGTACTGGGCCGCCACCGGCACCTGCTCCACCGTGGTACTGGGCCACCACCGGCACCTGCTCCACCGTGGTACTGGGCCGCCAACACCACCTGCTGCACCGTGGTACTGGGCCGCCACCGGCACCTGCTCCACCGTGGTACTGGGCCGCCACCGGCACCTGCTCCACCGTGGTACTGGGCCACCACCGGCACCTGCTGCACCGTGGTACTGGGCCACCACCAGCACCTGCTCCACCGTGGTACTGGGCTGCAGCGCTATCCTCACTCCGTGCCTCAAAGATGGACAGCGTCTCAGGGGACGCCATGCCCAGCAAGAAGCACGGCTCACCGTCCGCCAAAAACGACGACCAAACACACACCAAACTACACTGAGAACAACCACAACTACAAAACAACCACACAATAAACACAGTAGGACAAAAATAGAGGAAAAATCGACAAAAGTCAAAGATTCTCCACCAAACTCACCACGCTCTCCACCACCAAACTCCCAGCATGCAGTGCAGTGAGAGAGACATATTCTTTTTTATTTTTAAAAAGTAACTTTTATTCTTAAAAAATATTTAAAATATTTGAGGGAGTGAGACAGAGAGAGAGGGAGAGGGAGACAGAGAGAGAGAGGGAGGGAGAGACAGATAGACAGACAGAGAGAGGGAGGGAGGGAGAGCGAGACAGAGAGAGGGAGGGCGAGACAGATAGACAGAGAGAGGGAGGGAGAGAGAGACAGAGAGAGGGAGGGAGAGAGAGACAGAGAGAGGGAGGGAGGGTGAGACAGAGAGAGAGGGAGGGAGAGAGAGACAGAGAGAGGGAGGGAGAGAGAGACAGAGAGAGAGAGGGAGGGAGAGAGAGACAGAGAGAGGGAGTGAGAGAGAGAGAGGGAGAGGGAGACAGAGAGAGAGGGAGAGACAGATAGACAGAGAGAGGGAGGGAGAGAGAGACAGAGGGAGGGAGAGAGACAGAGAGAGGGAGGGAGAGAGAGACAGAGAGGGAGGGAGGGAGAGACAGAGAGAGGGAGAGACAGAGAGAGAGGGAGGGAGAGAGAGACAGAGAGAGGGAGGGAGAGAGAGACAGAGAGAGAGAGGGAGGGAGAGAGAGACGGAGAGAGGGAGTGAGAGAGAGAGAGAGGGAGAGGGAGAGGGAGACAGAGAGAGAGGGAGAGACAGATAGACAGACAGAGAGAGGGAGGGAGAGAGAGACAGAGAGAGAGGGAGGGAGAGAGAGACAGAGAGAGAGAGGGAGTGAGAAAGAGAGAGAGGGAGAGAGAGACAGAGAGAGGGAGGGAGAGACAGATAGACAGACAGAGAGAGGGAGGGAGAGAGAGACAGAGAGAGAGGGAGGGAGAGAGAGACAGAGAGAGGGAGTGAGAAAGAGAGAGAGGGAGAGAGAGAGAGAGGGAGGGAGGGAGAGAGAGAGAGAGACAGAGAGAGGGAGTGAGAGAGAGAGAGAGAGAGAGAGTGAGAGAGAGAGAGAGAGAGAGAGAGAGAGAGAGAGAGAGAGAGAGAGAGAGGAGGGAGAGAGAGAGACAGACAGAGAGAGGGAGTGAGTGAGAGAGAGAGAGAGAGAGTGAGAGAGAGAGAGAGAGAGAGAGAGAGAGAGAGAGGGAGGGAGAGAGAGAGACAGACAGAGAGATATAAAAGCTAAAACGTGCAGAGCTGATGGCATCACTGTCAGAGTACTTTTTTGGGGGATTCCCCCCCCCTTTTCTCCCCAGTTGTACTTGACCAATCACCCCACTCTTCCGGGCCGTCCCGGTCTCTGCTCCACCCCCTCTGCTGATCCCGAGAGGGCTGCAGACTACCACATGCCTCCTCCCATACATGTGGAGTCACCAGCTGCTTCTTTTCACCTGACAGTGAGGAGTTTCACCAGAGGGATGTAGTGCCTGGGAGGATCACGCTATTCCCCCCAGTCCCCCTCCCCCCAAACAGGTGCCCCAACCGACCAGAGGAGGCGCTAGTGCAGTGACCAGGACACATACCCACATCCGGCTTCCCGCCCGCAGACACTGCCAATTGTGTCTGTAGGGACGACTGGCCAAGCCAGAGGCAACACAGGGATTCGAACCAGCGATCCCTGTATTGGTAGGCAACAGAATAGACCACTACGCTACCCGGGTGCCCCAGTATTTTTTTAAATTGCATTTTTGGCTGAATTTGTAAAAATTAATGGTGAATTTCTTGGTAAATTATTTTTGGACTGAATAAAGGAAAGCAGTTTGATTTGATGCAGACATGAGCGGCTTGCCGTGTGCAGGCTGTCATGTACATTCAATCTTTGTTAACTGCTGCTACTACTGCTGCTACTGCTACTACTACTGCTGCTACTGCTACTGCTACTACTACTACTGCTACTACTACTACTACTGCTACTGGTACTACTACTACAACTACTACTTCTACTACAACTGCTGCTATTACTCTTGGCTGCTCCCGTTAGGGGGCGCCACAGTGGATCATCCGTTTCCATCTCTTCCTGTCCTCTGCATCTTTCTCTGTCACACCAGCCACCTGCATGTCCTCCCTCACCACCTCCATAAACCTCCTCTTTGGCCTTCCTCTTCTCCTCTTCCCTGGCAGCTCCATATTCAGCATCCTTCTCCCAGTATACCCAGCATCTCTCCTCCACACATGTCCACACCATCTCCATCTTGTCTCTCTTGCTTTGTCTCCAAACCATCCAACCTGAGCTGTCCCTCTAATATACTCATTCCTAATCCTGTCCTTCTTCATCACTCCCAATGAAAATCTTATCATCTTCATCTCTGCCACCTCCAGCTCCTCCTCCTGTCTTTTCACCAGTGCCACTGTCTCCAAACCATACAACATAGCTGGTCTCACCACCATCTTGTAAACCTTCCCTTTAACTCTTGCTGGTACCCTTCTGTCACACATCACTCCTGACACACTTCTCCACCCACTCCACCCTGCCTGCACTCTCTTCTTCACCTCTCTTCTGCACTCCCCATTACTTTGTACAGTTGACCCCAAGTATTTAAGGTCATCCTCCATCACCTCTACTCCTTGCATCCTCACTGTTCCACTGTCTTCCCTCTCATTCACGCATATGTATGTCATCTTGCTCCTACTGACTTTCATTCCTCTTCTCTCCAGTGTCTTGATACTCAATAATCCAGGTAAGACAATCAAAGAAGGTTGAGTCAGGAATTAGGAGCACTTTATTTGACAGAAACGTTTTATCATCATCTAAGTGACCTCTTCAGTCTCACTTGACCGTAGGTGTACCACCCTTATAAACAATGCAGTGACTGCAGGTACCCCACCCTTATAAACAGTAAAGTGACTGCAGGTACCCCACCCTTATAAACAGTAAAGTGACTGCAGGTACTCCACCCTTATAAACAGTAAAGTGACTGCAGGTACTCCACCCTTATAAACAGTAAAGTGACTGCAGGTACCCCCACCCTTATAAACAATACAGTGGTATAACGACCCAAACCAATGACCAGTTTCATATGCACATATGGTTTGACCATTAACTAGAGTTACCATGGCCATGTGTACTATTCACACAGGACTGGGGAATAGTTACAATCACAGCACTGTAAGATGATGACAAATGTACTGTTAGTCCCCCCTCTCCGTTTAGGGATGGTCGTTCCCTTTTAACATAGATGGTCCAAGAGCACATCTGTCACCATCTTACAGTGCTGTGATAACAACTATTCCCTAGTCCTGTGTGAATAGCACACATGGCCATTGTAGCTCTAGTTAATGGGCACACCATATGTGCATATGAAGCTGGTCATTGGTGTGGGTCGTTATGCCACTGTATTGTTTATAAGAGTGGGGTACCTGCAGTCCAGTCAGTTTAGATTAAAGAGGTCAGTAATCCCCCTTTTCCACTACATGGTACCGGCTCAACTTGACTCGCCATTTTTTCCTTTTCGATTACTGGAAAGTACCGGCATTTTGGTAACTGTTACCACTTTTCTGGTACCACCTTTGTCGAGGTTCCAAAAAAACTGGAGTGGGTACCAGAATCAATGCAGACCAGCTACACTGCGGGGTACTGTCACGGTAATGGAAAAGGACACTGCGAGTCGAGCCGAGCCGAGCCGGTACCATGTACGTAGTGGAAAAGGGGCATTAGATGATGATGAATCGTTTCTGTCAATAAACGCTGTGTCCAGATGAACTGATTCACCCCTGTGATGTTCCTACTTGGATTATTGAGCACGCATTAAAAAAAAGATACAGCGAATCCAGACTCCCACCCAGGTGACAAAGCTGGAAACATTTTCCACCAAGCTCAAATCCACAAGAGACCTTCACCTTCATGTACTGTGCCAGGATGAGAGTCTCTAACTTGGTGCTGACTGGATTATTAATGTGAAATAATTATTTTATTTTGTTTGTCATCACAAGGTGAAATTGACCTTGAACCAAAATGAGTGACATCCCTCATATATAAATATGTTAGAAATGGTTTATGTGTATTTATTCTTGTTTATTTAACATACACTGTTAAAACTATAAAATCATGTCTTCAGTGTTAGCTACAAGCTAGTTTAAATGTGAGGTGTCTGGGCCAGGATTACAACCCAACACCAGCGTCATAACCCACCACCAGGGTTACAACCCAACACCAGGGTTACGGCCCATCACCAGGGTTACAACCCACCACCAGGGTTACAACCCAATACCAGCGTCACAACGCACCACCAGGGTCACGACCCATCACCAGGGTTACAACCCAACACCAGCGTCACAACGCACCACCAGGGTTACAACCCAACACCAGGGTCACAATCCATCACCAGGGTTATAACCCATCACCAGGGTTACAACCCATCACCAGGGTTATAACCCATCACCAGGGTTACAACCCAACACCAGGGTTACAACCCACCACCAGGGTTACAACCCAACACCAAGGTTACGACCCATCACCAGGGTTACAACCCAACACCAGGGTTACAACCCAACACCAGCGTCACAACGCACCACCAGGGTTACAACCCAACACCAGCGTCACAATCCATCACCAGGGTTATAACCCATCACCAGGGTTACAACCCAACACCAGGGTCATAACCCACCACCAGGGTTATAACCCATCACCAGGGTTACAACCCAACACCAGGGTTACGACCCATCACCAGGGTTACAACCCAACACCAGGGTTACAACCCACCACCAGGGTTACGACCCATCACCAGGGTTACAACCCAACACCAGCGTTACAACCCACCACCAGGGTCATAACCCACCACCAGGGTTACAACCCAACACCAGGGTTACGACCCATCACCAGGGTTACAACTCACCACCAGGGTTACGACCCAATACCAGCGTCACAACCCATCACCAGGGTTTCAACCCTACACCAAGGTTACAACCCAACAACAAGAAAAACACGGTAACACTTTATTTTAGGGTAATTATCTTTATTTGTGGTAATTATCATGTAATTTCTTAGAAATAAGGTTGAAAATACCTTGTAATTTCCTAGTAATAAGGTGGCAGTTTTGACAGGTAATTTTACAGCTAACCCTAACCCGAATAACAAGGTCATTTCAACCTTGTTTCTAAGAAATTGCGTGATAATTACCACGTTATTACTCCCTCCAACCCCCTAAAATGAAGTGTAACCAAAAACACCATGTGATCGACTTTCACCAGTACATGAAAACAGTTCACACTGGAGATGTGTTGTCATGGTATGATCTGATACTGGTGTGTTCATATCCACACTGATGTTGTATCTCTGCTCCTGTCAGGCAGCGCCCCCTAGTGTTGGTTGGTGTACTGGAGCTCCCCTCAAACACCCCGACACATGTACTTACACACACCTCAGAACACTCACTCCAGCTGAGAGACCAGACAGCAGTGGTGGCGTGTGTTGTCACGGAAACCAGTGAGGATGTGGAGGGAGGTCAGAGAGCAGTCTTCAACACCGCCTGGATTGGTATACACACACACACACACACACACACACACACACACACAGAGGCAAAAACAGGTATTAGAAATTTGTGTGTGTGTGCGTGCGTACGTGCATGCGTGTGTGTGTGTGTGTGTGTGTGTGTGTGTGTGTGTGTGTGTGTGTGTGTGTGTGGCAGGTTGTCTTGTGTGTGTTCAGCAGTTCACGTTGGTGACAGAGAGGTTTCTCCAGTCAGATTTCCCTTCCTTCAAATACCTGGAACAGGACAAATACATCACACAAACACACCACAGGTATACACACACACACACACACACACACACACATACATAACAGGTACACACATACATAACAGGTACACACACACACACACACAGAGTAGCAGGTAGAAGACAGGTTGTCCTGTGTTTTACAGTTTCATTCATTCCTCTGGGAAGAAATTAATCTCAACGAGTTCCTCATATCAAATAAAACTGATTTGTTCTGAACGTCCCTTCTTTTCATCAGTCAGCATTGACCACGGTGCTGTTACTGAGGTAACCTGGTCTGAACTGTTACTGAGGTAACCCAGTCTGTTACTGAGTTAACCTGGTCTGAACTGTTACTGAGGTAACCCAGTCTGTTACTTTGTTAACCTGCTCTGAACTGTTACTGAGGTATCCTGGTCTGTTACTGTGTTAACCTGGTCTTAACTGTTACTGAGGTAACCCAGTCTGTTACTGAGTCAACCTGGTCTGAACTGTTACTGAGGTAACCCAGTCTGTTACTTTGTTAACCTGCTCTGAACTGTTACTGAGGTATCCTGGTCTGTTACTGAGGTAACCTGGTCTGAACTGTTACTGAGGTAAACCAGCCTGTTATTGAGGTAACCTGGTCTGTTACTGTGTTAACCTGCTCTGAACTGTTACTGAGGTAACTTGGTCTGTTACTGAGGTAACCTGGTCTGTTACTGAGGTAACATGGTCTGAACTGTTACTGAGCTAACCTGCTCTGAACTGTTACTGAGCTAACCTGGTCTGTTACTGAGGTGACCTGGTCTGTTACTGAGGTAACCTGGTCTGAACTGTTACTGAGGTAATCTGGTCTGTTACTGAGGTAACCTGGTCTGAACTGTTACTGAGGTAACCTGGTCTGAACTGTTGCTGAGGTAACTTGGTCTGTTACTGAGGTAACCTGGTCTGAACTGTTGCTGAGGTAACTTGGTCTGTTTCTGAGGTAACCTGGTCTGTTACTGAGGTAACCTGGTCTGAACTGTCACTGAGGTAATCTGGTCTGTTGCTGAGGTAACCTGGTCTGAACTGTTACTGAGGTAACCTGGTCTGAACTGTTATTGAGTTAATCTGGTCTGTTACTGAGGTAACCTAGTCTGAACTGTTACTGAGGTAACCTAGTCTGAACTGTTGCTGAGGTGACCTGGTCTGTTACTGAGGTAACCTGGTCTGAACTGTTACTGAGGTAATCTGGTCTGTTACTGAGGTAACCTAGTCTGAACTGTTACTGAGGTAACCTGGTCTGAACTGTTGCTGAGGTAACTTGGTCTGTTTCTGAGGTAACCTGGTCTGTTACTGAGGTAACCTGGTCTGAACTGTTACTGAGGTAACCCAGTCTGTTACTGAGGTAACCTGGTCTGAACTGTTACTGAGGTAATCTGGTCTGTTACTGAGGTAACCTAGTCTGAACTGTTACTGTGGTAACCTGGTCCGAACTGTTACTGAGGTAACTTGGTCTGTTACTGAGGTAACCTGGTCTGTTACTGGGGTAACCTGGTCTGAACTGTTACTGAGGTAACTTGGTCTGTTACTGAGGTAACCTGGTCTGTTACTGAGGTATCCTGGTCTGAACTGTTACTGAGGTAACCCGGTCTGTCACTGAGGTAACCTGGTCTGTTACTGAGGTAACCTGGTCTGTTACTGAGGTAACCTGGTCTGAACTGTTACTGAGGTAACCCGGTCTGTCACTGAGGTAACCTGGTCTGAACTGTTACTGAGGTAACCTGGTCTGTTACTGAGGTAACCTAGTCTGAACTGTTACTGAGGTAACTTGGTCTGTTACTGAGGTAACCTGGTCTGTTACTGAGGTAACCTGGTCTGAACTGTTACTGAGGTAACTTGGTCTGTTACTGAGGTAACCTGGTCTGTTACTGAGGTAACCTGGTCTGAACTGTTACTGATGTAACTTGGTCTGTTACTGAGGTAACCTGGTCTGTTACTGAGGTAACCTGGTCTGTTACTGAGGTAACCCAGTCTGTTACTGAGGTAACCCGGTCTGTCACTGAGGTAACCTGGTCTGAACTGTTACTGAGGTAATCTGGCCTGTTACTGAGGTAACCTAGTCTGAACTGTTACTGAGGTAACCTGGTCTGAACTGTTACTGAGGTAACTTGGTCTGTTACTGAGGTAACATGGTCTGTTACTGTGTTAACCTGGTCTGAACTGTTACTGAGGTAACTTGGTCTGTTACTGAGGTAACCTGGTCTGTTACTGAGGTAACCTGGTCTGAACTGTTACTGAGGTAACTTGGTCTGTTACTGAGGTAACCTGGTCTGAACTGTTACTGAGGTAACCCGGTCTGTCACTGAGGTAACCTGGTCTGAACTGTTACTGAGGTAACCTGGTCTGTTACTGAGGTAACCTAGTCTGAACTGTTACTGAGGTAACTTGGTCTGTTACTGAGGTAACCTGGTCTGTTACTGAGGTAACCTGGTCTGAACTGTTACTGAGGTAACTTGGTCTGTTACTGAGGTAACCTGGTCTGTTACTGAGGTAACCTGGTCTGAACTGTTACTGATGTAACTTGGTCTGTTACTGAGGTAACCTGGTCTGTTACTGAGGTAACCTGGTCTGTTACTGAGGTAACCCAGTCTGTTACTGAGGTAACCCGGTCTGTCACTGAGGTAACCTGGTCTGAACTGTTACTGAGGTAATCTGGCCTGTTACTGAGGTAACCTAGTCTGAACTGTTACTGAGGTAACCTGGTCTGAACTGTTACTGAGGTAACTTGGTCTGTTACTGAGGTAACATGGTCTGTTACTGTGTTAACCTGGTCTGAACTGTTACTGAGGTAACTTGGTCTGTTACTGAGGTAACCTGGTCTGTTACTGAGGTAACCTGGTCTGAACTGTTACTGAGGTAACTTGGTCTGTTACTGAGGTAACCTGGTCTGTTACTGAGGTAACCTGGTCTGAACTGTTACTGATTTAACTTGGTCTGTTACTGAGGTAACTTGGTCTGTTACTGAGGTAACCTGGTCTGAACTGTTACTGAGGTAACCTGGTCTGTTACTGAGGTAACCTGGTCTGAACTGTTACTGAGGTAACTTGGTCTGTTACTGAGGTAACCTGGTCTGAACTGTTACTGATTTAACTTGGTCTGTTACTGAGGTAACTTGGTCTGTTACTGAGGTAACTTGGTCTGTTACTGAGGTAACCTGGTCTGAACTGTTACTGATTTAACTTGGTCTGTTACTGAGGTAACTTGGTCTGTTACTGAGGTAACCTGGTCTGAACTGTTACTGATTTAACTTGGTCTGTTACTGAGGTAACCTGGTCTGTTACTGAGGTAACTTGGTCTGTTACTGAGGTAACCTGGTCTGAACTGTTACTGAGGTAACCTGGTCTGAGCTGAATTTGCTCATTATTTGAAATGGAATAACTATAGTTAACTATTTGAATTGGGCAGACTTCAGTCAAATGCAGATCCATTCAGTCACTTCATAACTCTTCTTTTCTGACACCTGAAAGGTTTGTCTAGATTTTCTATATAAGCACAAGAGAAGAAAACGATGTAATGTAATTTATAAAACCACGTGCACACAAATCCTCTGTCTTTTCCTTTATATATTCTGAATCTCAATCTGAAGTTGCAAGAATCTCCAACTATATGTAAGGTATCAAAAGACACCTTGGTCTCTACTCTGTACCAAACTGCAGTTATGAACATCCATACATCCTTGTAAAGGTGACAATGAGAAACATCTGTCACATGTTAGACTCCTCTGGAGCTTTACTTATCAGAAACCAACTTTATCTGAAAACACTGACAGCTCTTTCTGCGTGTGTCCAGAGTTTATCTTCAGTTTGGTCTGAACGATGTTCACATCCTGCGTCCCTCTGTTGCCATGGTTACATGTCTGCGTGAGCGAGAGAAGGAGGAGAGAGGGGAGGAGCCTTCCTATCCTTCCAGGAAGAAAAGAAAGATGGAGAGAAAAGAAGAAAGAGAGGAGGAGAAAAGAGACTTCTCTCATTCTGACATTTCTGTTGCTACCACAGTCGGGTTTTCAGGCAAAGAGTCCCGCCCTTGTGTCTCCATGGTGATTAGGGTGGAGCAGAAAGAAGGTGTGGCCTGGAGGAACACCGAGATTGGCCTAAGAGGAGTGGAGGCAGGGCTTTCAAAGTCTTTTTTGGTCAGAGCCGATGTGATTGGTCCAGTGGTGAAATGGGGGTCGGACCCCAAGAACAGCCTGGTTCTGGAGAGTGAGGTCGATGGAAAGAGGAAGGACAAGGTAAAAACCAGTTCAGACCAGTCTAAAACACTGCAGACCCATTTAACCTGTATAGACTAGTTTTAACCAGTACACACACGATATCTCATAATGAAGCAGGCAGGACCTCCACCATTTCCCAGTATTTTAGTCACTTTCTACCTTTTGCTCTGTCACCGACTCTCTCCGTCTGTCTCTCCAGATAGACTTGGTGTTTGTTGGTTCAGCTGTTCGCTGGTTTCCTGTTCTTCAGCCTGGTTGTTTCTACAGACTCATCTCTCCTAACACACAGGTACACACACACTCGAACAGACCAACACACGCACGCACACACACACACACACACACACACACACACACACTCTGAATGAAGACACCAGTCACAGCTCATTGCTCGGTTTGTCGTTCTGTCAGGATTCCAGCTCTCTGATTGGCTGTGATGTTTCAAAGCAAAGTGGGGTGGAGCTTTACACAAACCCTTCCCTTCAGGTCTGCTCCGATTGGAAGTTCCACACTCTGACACACCCACTTCTACTGCCGTTCTGCAAAGAGGTGCCTACACACACACACACACACACACACGCAACAAACACAGTAAGGCTGAAGCTTAGGAGGAGCCACGTTTTTTTTTCAAGTTTTTCTGAACATAATCCATTTAGCGTTGAAACTGGTATTGATCCAGAGGAAAATCTTTACGTGGATTATAACACCAATTCTGATTATTATTCTGAGAATTTGTCTAATGTTAATTTAGAATGTTTTTCTATCATACACTTTAACAGCAGAAGTCTCTATGCCAATTTTGCAGAAATCAAAGATTATCTAGAGTCATTAAAACATAAATTTCAAGTCATAGCCATAAGCGCGACATGGATAACAAAGGAAAAGGGTGCTAACTTTGTGTTAGAAGGTTATGATTTTTCCAGTGGCAACAGGATTAATAAAATGGGTGGTGGAGTGGTATTTTATGTACAGAAAGACTTCCAATGTAAGGTTATTGATACCACAGTTGTTGATGAAGTCATGGAAAGTTTGACAATTGAAATTCAAACTAAAAAATGTAAGAGTATAGTCCTGAGTTGTATATATAGAGTGCCTGGCTCTTGTATAGAACAGTTTTTGAATACCATAGCTGATATCTTTGGGAAAATATGTGACAAAAAATCTTATTTTGTTTGTGGAGACTTTAATATTGATTTGTTGAAATGGAATGAACATAAACCAACGAATGATTTTTGTAATGCAATGTTTAGTTTTGGACTAAGGCCTCTCATAAATAAGCCTTCTCGGATAACCAAGGAAAGTGTCACACTCATTGATTATATTTTTACCAATGTGTATGGTCCAACAACAAGTGGTTTATTCTTCAGTGATATTAGTGATCATCTTCCCGTATTTGTGATCTTGCATAGTTTAAAGGTTAAATCTCCAGCTGATGAGCCTACTTATAAATCAGTAAGAATAAGGACTCCAGAAAGAATTGAGGCTTTAAATGTAGACCTTGTAGACTGTAACTGGGATGAGGTGTATGTTGTGGATCCGAATTTGGCTTATGATGCATTTTTGTTAACACTTACAGAGTTATACAACAAGCATTGCCCTATTAGAAACTGCCGGGTGAAGGAAAATTATAAGGGAAAACCATGGATGACTAAGAGCTTGCAAAAGGCATGTAAAAAGAAAAGTTTACTATACAAGAAACATTTGCTACTGAGAACCAGCGAAAGTGAAGAAAAGTATAGTCTGTATAAGAACACATTGATTTCCATTATGAGAAGACAGAAGAAGGAGTACTATAATACACTATTAGAGGACAGTAAAAACAATATTCAAAAGACTTGGAAAGTTATCAATCATATTATTCGGAATAGAAGTAACAAATCACAATGCCCAAGTTATTTCTTAAATAGCTCTGGCCACACAGTGGACAGTTTACAGAATATTGTCGAAGAGTTCAACAACTATTTTGTGGGTGTTGGCAGTAATTTGGTCAGCAAAATCCCAACGTGTGATGATAAACTAAATATGTTTGATAATCTCATTAAGAATAATAACAAATCTATGTTCCTTTGTGGGATTAATGAGAGTGATATCATTGAAATTGTTAGAAAACTCAAAAATAAAATGTCAACTGACATAAATTCCATTGACATGGTAATAATCAAAGAAGTAATTGATCTTATTGTAAGACCTCTGACCTACATTTGTAATCTGTCCTTTCAAAAAGGGTTTTTTCCGAATAATATGAAAACCGCAAAGGTAATATCAATATTCAAAAATGGAGATAAGTATTGTATTGATAACTATAGACCAGTGTCCCTTCTTCCTCAATTTTCAAAAATATTAGAGAAACTATTTGCTAAACAATGGGATCTTTTTATTGATAAATATGAACTGCTCAGTGAGCACCAGTATGGGTTTAGGGGAAACCGAACAACTACATACGCAGTAATGGAGATGGTAGAAGAAATAACAAAGGCAATTGAAAATGATGAGTGTTCAGTTGGTATTTATATTGATTTACAGAAGGCGTTCAATACCATCGATCACAGCATATTATTGAGAAAACTGGAGAAGTATGGATTAAGAGGTGTAGCTTATTCTTGGCTGAAGAGTTACTTAGAAAATAGACAGCAATGTGTACAAATCAATAACACTGTTTCACAATTTAGGAAGGTCACCTGTGGTGTACCACAGGGATCTTTGATTGGTCCGAAACTTTTTTTTTGCTTTATATTAATGATATTTGCAATGTTACTGATTTGCTGAAATGTATTGTTTTTGCAGATGATACAAACATGTACTGCTCTGGTAATAATTTACAGGAACTATTGTCTTCCACTGAAAGAGAGTTGAAAACCCTCAAAACCTGGTTTGATGTCAATAGATTGTCACTCAATATTAAAAAAACAAAATTCATGGTTTTCGGGAATCGAAAAGAAATTGACAAGGATATTAAATTAAAAATATGTGATGCTGAAATTGAAAGAGAGACCGAGATTAAATTCTTAGGGGTGGTTATTATCAAGAAACACATTAGATTATAAGGCTTTACATATTATTGACTGCTCACTCATACTTCCTTATATATCATACTGTGTTGAAGTCTGGGGATCAACGTATAAAACAACTGTTAATGCAATAGTTCTCTTACAAAAACGAGCCATAAGACTTATTAATAAGGTTGACTACTATGAACATACTGACCCACTGTTTATGAAATCGCATGTTATGAAATTTAATGATCTGGTATATTACAAAACAATGCAAATAATGTATAGAGCTAAATCAAATCTACTCCCAGTCACCATACAAAGGTTCTTCTCATCTCAAGAGACAAAGTATGATTTAAGAGATGACTGTAAATTTACGGTACCAAAGGCTAAAAAGGAGATGTTTATCTGTTTTAGGTGTTTCGATATGGAATGGTGCTAATATTAATTTAAGAAGGTGTAGTACATTTCAGATTTTCAAAAGGATGGTTTGTAAAGCAATTTTCGAGGGCTACAAGTGTCCATGATTTTGTAAAGGTTTTTTGTGTTCTTTTTATGATTTTGTTCCATTATTTTTTTCGACAGACTCTGTAACTTTATTTGGTCTTGTAAAAACTGTTGATGGGTAGCTTAATTTGTCCTAAAGGACAGGCTTAAATATAAGCATTATGCTTCTGCCTGTGCCTTTTCAGTCACTGTATTGAGTACATTGTTTGTATTGTAAACATTTGTTAATTGTGGGTGACTGAATAAAACTTAAACCTAAACCTAAACCTAAGCTCCCCCCTCCACCCCCCAGGCTGTCTGTCCCACGGTGATGTCTATATCTGAAGTCGTGGATTGCAGGTAAATGTCTGCCTGCCTGTCTGTCTGTCTGCCTGCCTGTCTGTCTGTCTGTCTGCCCGTCTGTCTGTCTGCCTGTCTGTCTGTTTGTCACAAGTTTAGGTTCTTTACTTGTGTCCTTCACCATTGATCCTAACAAAACATTTGACTCTACAGTCCAACTAGTTTATCAACAAACTAGTCTCTGGAACAAGTTACATGAAGTATTGTAGCTTGTCTACTGTCCTTCTAGCCAGTCAGTACAGCCAGTCAGTACAACTAGTTAGTATAGCTAGCCAGTCCGTACAGCCAGTCAGTACAACTAATTAGTATAGCTAGCCAGTCAGTACAGCCAGTCAGTACAGCTAGTTAGTATAGCTAGCCAGTCAGTACACCCAGTCCATACAGCTAGTCAGTACAGCCAGTCCATACAGCCTGTCAGTACAGCTAGTTAGTATAGCTAGCCAGTCAGTACAGCCAGTCCGTACAGCTAGTTAGTACAGCTAGTCCATACAGCGAGTCAGTACAGCTAGTTAGCACAGCTAGTCAGTACAGCGAGTCAGTACAGCTAGTAAGTACAGCCAGTCAGTACAGCCAGGCAGTACAGCTAGTCAGTACAGCCAGTCCATACAGCCAGTCAGTACAGCTAGTTAGTATAGCTAGCCAGTCAGTACAGCTAGTCAGTACAGCCAGTCAGTACAGCTAGTGAGTATAGCCAGTCAGTACAGATAGTAAGTATAGCCAGTCAGTAAATCTAGTCAGTACAGCCAGTCTGTACACCCAGTTGTCAGTACAGCCAATCAGTAAAACGAGTTAGTACAGTTAGTCAGTACAGATAGTTAGTACAGCCAGTCAGTACAGCTAGTTTGTACAGACAGTCAGTACAGATAGTCAGTGCAGCCGGTCAGTAGAACTAGTAAGTACAACTAGTTGATACCAGTAGTTAATCCAGCTAGCAACTACAGATAAAGTTAAATCAGTAGGGTTATACAACGGTCTGTACAACTAACACCTCATTTCTAACTCCAAATAATTTCTTGATATTGAGCAATGAAAGTGTGTGTGTGTGTGTGTGGGGGGGGGGGTGTGTGTAGTTCAGCAGATGTGTTGTGCTTTTGGGGTTTGGTGTCACATAGGATCAATCTACAGAAAAACAGAACCAACACTGGATTCACACGCGCAGGTACACACACACACACACACACACACACACACACACACAGAGATGTAATGGGCCTGTTTGATTAGGTGTGCCTTGATATTAAAGGAGCGGTGGCCAACTTTTTTGCTTTAACTTGTCATGGTGAAGTAAATGTTGATTGTACATTGTAATGTCTACAGAGTAATGACTGGACAGTGTAATGTCTAGAGAGTAATGACTACAGTGTAATTCTACAGAGTAATGACCGTACAGTGTAATGTCTATAGAGTAATGACACCATCGGTTTCGAGATTGGTTCCCAATAAGCATCGCTTGCACTGTGTGCCACTACAGACATTACCTGATGTTTATCCTGCTATACTTACATAGTACCGGATGTTTATCCTGTTATACTATCATGGTACCTGATGTTTATCTTGCTATGCTAA